>NC_091296.1:59929680-59949680 GCF_038502225.1 Cherax quadricarinatus
ATGTGGCGGCAGTAGATGAGGTAATCAGTCCCCAGCACAGCTGTGCAGATCTATACACAGAACTGATGAGAAGATGGGATAGGCTAAACACACTTGCCACATCTAGGTATCGTTAATCCAAAACGTTTCGCCTACACAGTAGGCTTCGTCAGTCGAATACACAGGAGGCAGAGGAAGCAGTGGAGATGGAGTGACGATGCAGTCAGTCCCTCAACCTGGGAATAAATCCACCTAAATGTTGTATATGTGTCTTAGTTATCTACGATATTCTATACTATACTGGTGGGCGAAACGTTTCCAAATAGAGATATCGAGATGCTGAACGTGTGTGTAATTCCTCAGCTTGTCGGAATTGTCTACCATTATTATGAAAAACGTGTGTGTTGATAAAGCAGAGAGAGAGAGAGAGAGACAGAGAGACAGAAAGAGAGGCTTTCAGATAGGCTAATGTAGGAAACACCTTTTAGCTTGTAAATAAAGTTAGGAACCTTAACCTAACCTTGTAAAACCCAGTATAAAAGAGAGAGAGAGAGAGCAGTGAGAGAGAGAGCAGTCTGCTGGACTGTGTGTGAGTAGATGAATCATTTTGAGAAGCAGTCTTCTTCAGGATTCGAATCATATTAGGAGACCGGCACCCTGCTGAACCTGCCGTCTGCAGTGTGGCACCCTAGAGGCACTCTCTATTCTCGTGTGGCACCCTAAATCTCTCTCTCTCTCTCTCTCTCTCTCTCTCTCTCTCTCTCTCTCTCTCTCTCTCTCTCTCTCTCTCTCTCTCTCTCTCTCTCTCTCTCTCTCTCTCTCTCTCTCTCTCTCTCTCTCTCTCTTTTCTCTCTCTCTCCCTCTCCACTGAGAACAGAAATTGAAACATAGATAACGCAAGAACACCAGACCATTTGAAGACTAACAGAAGTATGTTTAGAGACCAACAGAATTACGTGTGTAGAGACCAATTACGTGTTTAGAGACCAACAGAATTACGTGTGTAGAGACCAATTACGTGTTTAGAGACCAACAGAATTACGTGTGTAGAGACCAATTACGTGTTTAGAGACCATTGGAATTATGGCGAGATACTTGCGAAGATGGGAGAGGCGTGAGGGATAAAAAGACGGTTTTAAGAAACTGTTGAAGGGATATTGTCAAAATAAAGTGAGATGATAATCTTTGGAAGAGCCGGAATGAGACGTAGTCCAGTGATTTACGATATTGTCTTACACGTTGATTTCAAAATGATCCGAGAGTCGACATTACGTCTAAATCAAAATCTAAATTTTTATTAGTTTGCTTAGTGTACGATATGTAGCTTACATGGACAAAGAAAGCCACTAGCATGCCTGAGCATTTCGGGCAGTACGGTGTTTCCTGAAGCTTGAGTAACCTAATGGAGTATACACCTAGAGATGTATACACAAAGAAGTGTATACATCTCTCAGTGTATATGTGCTGAGAGTTTACTTTATCCCTCCAATGGGGATTAAAGTATTCTTGATTGGTGGTGTATAGGCGAACATGCAGCCTTAAAGAGGAGGATAAGAGAGGGAAAAAATACACTGGAAGTAGCAAGGAATGGAGAGGAAGATAAAGGGGGGAGAGGATAAGAGAAAGAATGTCTTACGTCAGTACCCGAGCAACGAAAATCATATATATATTTTTTTAAGACTTTAAATGACATTTTTTTCGGACGTTGTGACGGTCCTATGTCAACTTTGGAAAAAAAAACACGAACTTGAGAGCACGGAAGGTTGGGTGGGAGGCAACCATTACCAGACCTGGAGACACGGAGAGTCTCTTCCAGCGTTTGTTGACTTCCGCTCCCTGAGTTTGTTAATCTGTCTGATTGTTGATTCCGTGTTATGTCTGATTGTTTAATTCTGTGTTATGTCTGACTGACTCTATGTTATGTCTGTCTGACTATTTGACTCGATGTTATGTCTGTCTGACTGTTTGACTCGATGTTATGTCTGTCTGACTGTTTGACTTTCTGTATGTTTGTTTGTGTTGTCTCTGATGCGTATTGTTTCGTTAACGTATTATGGCAGAACATGAAGCCTCAAGGATGCTCGAGCAGCATAGAAAAAGTTAGCTAATCACTGTTTATAGCCTCGTTAAACAGTCGTCCATTTGACAGTCTTAGCAACAGAGAAATTATATCTGGTGTTAAGAGGATGGGCTGAAGATAGCCAGCACAAAACAGTGTCAGCCTACACTCAAACAAGGAATATATTGTTTACCAGTTAGTAACTTGATCTCTGAGGCTTCATGTCTGAAGACGGACCCCTCATATGAGAGGAGAGGAGTTACACTAGGGATGGACGACTTATTGTAATAGCAGCAACGGGAGAAGTGGGCGAGTTAGAACAGCAGCAGCTGATACCTCAAAATTGTGTGACTTAGAACAGCAGCGGCTGATACCTCTGAAGTGTGCGAGTTATAACAGCAGCAGCTGCTGCCTCAGAAGTAGGCGAGTTACAACAGCAGCTACTGAGGGAGAAAGAGACAAAAGCTATGTCTGGTAGGAGAGTCACCAGCAAAGCCAGAATGTATCGACCACCTCCTCGACCTCCTCCTCCTTCTCCTCCTCGATCTCCTCCTCCTCGACTTTCTCTTCGTCGCGAGGAGCTCCACACCCACCACCACCACTCCACCATCATTCACGAAGGAGAAGGAAATGGACACGACACTTGGCGCAACAAGAGACACGACACTTCTCCCGATCTATCTGACACTTGTTCCTTATGTAACCCCATCTATCTATCTACCCCTCATACTTTATGTAACCCCATCTATCTAGCCCCTATATTCCAAGAGTGATTTCAGTCAATTTTCGTATTGTTTATTTCTCTCTATTTAACCTTCCTGTCTTCAATTACTCGAACCTATTTCTATCTCTTCCCCATTTTCTAGGCTTATTCCGTCTTCCTTCTCTGCCTCCCCTCCTATCCGCCACTATTCCTCATCCTCATTTCTTCTTCTCTACGTTCTGATCTCTTTTCCTTCTTTCAGTAGGAGGTTGGTTGGTCAGTCTCTCTCTCTCTCTCTCTCTCTCTCTCTCTCTCTCTCTCTCTCTCTCTCTCTCTCTCTCTCTCTCTCTCTCTCTCTCTCTCTCTCTCTCTCTCTCTCTCTCTCTCTCTGTCTCTCTCTCTCTCTCTCTCTCTCTCTCTCTCTCTCTCTCTCTCTCTCTCTCTCTCTCTCTCTCTCTCTCTCTCTCCCCTCTCTCTCTCTCTCTCTCCCTCTCTCCCTCCCTCTTTTTTTTTTTTTTTTTTTTTTTTTTTTTACACATGGTTTGACAAGGTTAAGGATCCCTAGCTTTATTGACAAGCTATTTACAGGTTAAGGATTCCTAACTTTATTGACAAGCTAAGAGCTGTTACCTACATCAGCTCATTTGAAAGCATTTTTATTGTTATGAGATATACAAGTAGGGAACAGGATGAAGTTGGAGCCATCTGTGGGCCAGCATTTTCATTTGATCAACTGACTTTATCTCGTTGACATCATTATGCTGTACGAATGTGTTCCATACTCGAGTCATCCTGGGTATATATGATCTCAGATGGAGTGATGTTCTGGAGAAGGGTACAGCCAGAGTGAATTTGCTGCTTTCTGCCCGTCTTGTGGCATAAAAGCTTGTTTCACGCTGTCCTCGAAGTGGATCCAAGTGTGGTATTTTGACAATATTGGCCTTGTACATAACAGTAAGGCCACCCACATCCCTCCTGTGTTGAAGGCTCTGCTGAAATGACAGATCTATCCAGGATGGGTCCAGGCGAGAGATGAGACGTCTTGCTCTGTTCTCTACTCTGTCAATCAGTCGCAGATGAGAGGGATGGGCAGGCAAACCAAGAAAGTGGAGCATACTCAAAGTGTGAGCGTACTTGTGCCTCGTACAGAATCTTGCAACCCCTAGTCTCTCTCTCTCTCTCTCTCTCTCTCTCTCTCTCTCTCTCTCTCTCTCTCTCTCTCTCTCTCTCTCTCTCTCTCTCTCTCTCTCTCTCTCTCCTGCTGCTCAGACAACACACGGTGTTTTTACCTGGATTAATTAACCTTTTTTGTCAGGTGTGAATGGCACCAGTAATTCGCCTCGTTGAACCTCTCTTCCCACACTACCTTGTGTGTGTGTCTTTGTTCAACCTGACTACTACCACTATCACCACTACCACCATCACCACTACCACCATCACCATCACCACTATCACCACTACCACCATCACCACTACCACCATCACCACTGCCACCATCACCATCACCACTATCACCACTACCACCATCACCACTACCACCATCACCACTACCACCATCACCACTACCACCATCACCACTACCACTATCACCATCACCACTGTCACTACCACCATCACCACTACCACCATCACCACTACCACCATCACCACTACTACCATCACCATCACCACTACCACCATCACCACTACCACCACCACTACCACCATCACCACTATCACCACTACCACCATCACCACTACCACTATCACCATCACCACTATCACTACCACCATCACCACTACCACCATCACCACTACCACCATTACCACTACCACCATCACCACTGTCACCACTACTACCATCACCACTACCACCATCACCACTATCACCACTACCACCATCACCACTACCACCATCACCACTATCACCATCACCACTACTACCATCATCACTATCACCACTACCACCATCACCACTACCATCACCACTACCACCATCACCACTACCACCATCGCCACTACCACCACCACAACCACCATCACCACTACCACCATCACCACTACCACCACTACCACCATCACCACTACCACCATCACCACTACCACCATCACCACTACCACCACTACCACCATTACCACTACCACCATCACCACTATCACCATCACCACTATCACCACTACCACCATCACCACTACTACCATCACCACTACCACTATCACCATCACCACTATCACCACTACCACCATCACCACTACCACCATCACCACTATCACCATCACCACTACTACCATCATCACTATCACCACTACCACCATCACCACTACCATCACCACTACCACCATCACCACTACCACCATCGCCACTACCACCACCACAACCACCATCACCACTACCACCATCACCACTACCACCACTACCACCATCACCACTACCACCATCACCACTACCACCATCACCACTATCACCACTACCACCATTACCACTACCACCATCACCACTATCACCATCACCACTACCAGCATCACTATCACCACTACCATCATCACCACTGCCACCATCACCACTATCACCACTACCACCATCACCACTACCATCACCACTACCACCATCACCACAACCACCATCACCACTACCACCACCACAGCCACCATCACCACTACCACCATCACCACTACCACCATCACTACCACCACCATCACCACTACTTCCAACACCACTACCACCATCACCACTACCACCATCACCACTACCACCATCACCACTACCATCACCACTACCACCACCACTACTACCAAAACCACTACCACCATCACTACTACCAACACCACTACCACCATCACCACCACTACCACTATCGCCACTACCACCATCGCCACTACCACCATCGCCACTACCACCATCACTACCACCACCACTACCACCATCGCCACTACCACCATCACCACTACCACCACTACCACCACCACCACTACAACCACCACCACTACCACCACCATCACTACCACCACCACTACCACCATCACCACTACCACCATCACCACTACCACCATCACCACTACCACCACCACCACTACCACCACCATCACTACCACCATCACCACTACCACCATCGCCACTACCACCATCACTACCACCACTACCACCATCATCACCACCACTACTACCATCACCACTACCACCATCACTACCACCACTACCACCACCACTACCACCATCACCAGTACCACCATCACCACTACCACCATCACTACCACCACCACCACTACCACCATCACTACCACCATCGCCACTACCACTATCGCCACTACCACCATCGCCACTACCACCATCACCACTACCACCATCGCCACTACCACCATCGCCACTACCACCATCGCCACTACCACCATCGCCACTACCACCATCGCCACTACCACCATCGCCACTACCACCATCACCACTACCACCATCGCCACTACCACCATCACCACTACCACCACCACCACTACCACCACCATCACTACCACCATCACCACTACCACCATCGCCACTACCACCATCACTACCACCACTACCACCATCATCACCACCACTACTACCATCACCACTACCACCATCACTACCACCACTACCACCACCACTACCACCACCACCACTACCACCATCACCACTACCACCATCGCCACTATCACCACCACCACTACCACCATCACCACTACCACCATCACTACAACCATCGCCACTATCACCATCACCACTACCACCACTACCACCACCACTACCACCACTACCACCACCACCACTACCACCACCACTACCACCACCACCACTACCACCACCACTACCACCACTACCACCACTACCACCACCACCACTACCACCACCACTACCACCATCACTACCACCACCACTACCACCACCACTACCACCATCACCACTACCACCATCACTACCACCACCACCACTACCACCACTACATAATTCTCGCTCATTAGTAAATGGATGAGAGGTGTATATTTCATATTAACTCAAAATTAAATCGTGGTGCTTTATTAATTAAAAATTTCCTTCATATTTAATACCATAGATTTAATTTTAGGTGAAAACTATGCATAATGTGGAGCCAACTTTGTCCAGATGGGATACTTTATGTCATATATATATATATATATATATATATATATATATATATATATATATATATATATATATATATATATATATATATATATATATATATATATGTATATATATATATATATATATATATATATATATATATATATGTATGTATATATATATATATATATATATATATATATATATATATATATATATATATATATATATATATATATATATATATATATATATATATATATATATATGTATGTGTGTGTATGTGTGTGTGCTCACACTCCAAGAGCGCATCAAATCTCTAAAATCACTTGTTTTCAAGTATACTAATCAAACACACACACTCTTTTGCTGGATGCACAAGCACATACCACTTTAAACCTTTCACACCCTAACTCCAAACTTGTCCTGGATAACTACTGTTCCTCATTCCTTCCACCCCGGTTTTATACACCCTTCTGATCATCCCATTCTCATCCATTCTCTCAGAATCCACAACCTCTCCTTGGCACTCTGTGTAATACCTTCCATAACAATTTCCCTCCCTTCGTCTTCAAATTTCTGTTTCCAGTTCTCTGTGTAATGTTTACTTCACACAGTGCTCTCAACCATAACATACTCACTACCTCCAGCCTCCTCCTCGCTGCAACGTCTAAAGTCCATGTCTCTCACCCATGTAAATGGACTGCTACCATTATGCTACATAATTAAACATATTTTTTCCATAGATGCTTCAACACAAGACGGACTCTTTCCCTTCATTTATTCTATAGTTCACTTCGTCTTTTATCAATTCATCTATGCCGTTTACTACCAAAAATTTAAATGCATTCTCCACCTCCCTTCTCCCTCCTCTCAATCTGGTATCCAATTGTTCATAACCAACTTTGGTGTCCACCTCTAGTACATATTATGAGGACTCAGCTACAGAGAAAGAGGATTTATTAGTACAGTTTTGCTGAGAATTTTAAATTCCTGCACAATTATAAATGTGGAAATTTAATTCAAGTCTTGGAGGTGCTGAGACGACAGCCGGGAACCCAAGATGCAGCTGGTATATTTCCTCTGGATGGCCACACTCAGATGCTGGTTAAGAAAGGTGGCAACCTGTGGGGTCTACGTGTCTTCTTTTCTCTTCCTTGTCGATTCTTCCCTCCTCCTCCATCTCCTCCTCCTCCTCCACCTTCATTTCAGTTTCTGGTTCAACCACTTCATCCTCTCCTCCTCTTTCCTATTACATCTTCGCCGCTTCCTACAATTTTTTCTTCCTACCTACTTTCTTCACTCCTCCTGAATCTCCTTCCTTCGCCCATTTTTCCCCCACGTCTCTCCTCCTCCTCCTCCTCCTCCTTCTCCTGCTTTATCCTCCGGCTCAACCATCTCATCTCCTCCTTCTCACACGCGCTTATCAACTCAAGTCCGCCACATTTTACCAATAACCAATAGTTTAGGATTGCTGATCGTGCCGCAAGTTAGTCGCGATCTCTGTTACGTTCACCTCGTGAACTGAACGACTGAACAACTTGTGTAGCATTCTTAGTCATGTTCAGTCTTGTGCAGTGTGTCTACTGTCTCTCGCACACACACACGCACACGAGCACACACACACACGCACACGAGCACACATACACACACACACACACACACACACACACACAGACGAGGTATGATAAAGCTCATGGAGCAGGGAGAGGGAGGATCCAGTAGCGGTCAGTGAAGAGGCGAGGCCAGGAGCTGAGTCTTGACCCCTGCAACCTCAATTAGGTGAGTACACTCACATACACACACACACTCTCACAGACACACACACACACACCCACACACCCACACACCCACACACCCACACACACAAACACACAAACACAGACGAGCACACACACACACACACACACACACACATATATATATATATATATATATATATATATATATATATATATATATATATATATATATATATATATATATATATATATATATATATATATATATATTATATATATATATATATATAATGAGAAAATGTGTGAAATATATTTTGGTGGTATATTTTATTTTTGGTTTGCAATAACCCGAGCGACAACTTTGAGCAAATTTTGCATGCAAAAATTTTAAATTTAAATACATCGGGAAGTTTAAATTGAAAAAAAAATCTGAAATTAAATAGTGTTTATGTGATGCCTGATGTTTCGCCCCCTTGCTGGATGACAACAAAGCAAGTCACGTGTATTAGCAGGTGTATTATACAACATAGGTATTTTACTCTCCTCTCTCATCCGTCTCCTCTTCATTTTCCTCCTCCTCCTCTTTCTCTTGTCTCTGCCACCCATTTCTGGCAGGCGAGGAAGAAGGTGGAAGAGAGATCGGCAGAATAAAAAAAGAGAAAATGAAAGGAAACGAGAAGAGAAAATAACTTCCACGTTCAAAGCTTCGAGAATTGTGCAGCAGTGTGGTGCAGCAGTGTGGTGCAGCAGTGGTGCAGCAGTGTGGTGCAGCAGTGTGGTGCAGCAGTGGTGCAGCAGTGTGGTGCAAGTGTGGTGCAGCAGTGTGGTGCAGCAGTGGTGCAGCAGTGTGGTGCAGCAGTGTGGTGCAGCAGTGGTGCAGCAGTGTGGTGCAAGTGTGGTGCAGCAGTGTGGTGCAGCAGTGTGGTGCAGCAGTGGTGCAGCAGTGTGGTGCAACAGTGTGGTGCAACAGTGTGGTGCAACAGTGTGGTGCAGCAGTGGTGCAGCAGTGTGGTACAGCAGTGTGGTGCAGCAGTGTGGTACAGCAGTGTGGTGCAGCAGCGTGGTGAAGCAGTGTGGTGCAGCAGTGTGGTGCAACAGTGTGGTACAGCACTGTGGTGCAACAGTGTGGTGCAGCAGTGTGGTGAAGCAGTGTGGTGCAGCAGTGTGGTGCAACAGTGTGGTGCAGCAGTGTGGTGCAACAGTGTGGTACAGCACTGGTGCAGCAGTGTGGTGCAGCAGTGTGGTGCAACAGTGGTACAGCAGTGTGGTGCAGCAGTGTGGTGAAGCAGTGTGGTGCAGCAGTGTGGTGCAGCAGTGTGGTACAGCAGTGTGGTGCAGCAGTGTGGTGCAGCAGTGTGGTACAGCAGTGTGGTGCAGCAGTGTGGTACAGCACTGTGGTGCAGCAGTGTGGTCCAGCAGTGTGGTTCAGCACTGTGGTGCAGCACTGTGGTGCAGCAGTGTGGTGCAGCAGTGTGGTGCAGCAGTGTGGTACAGCAGTGTGGTGCAGCAGTGTGGTGCAGCAGTGTGGTACAGCAGTGTGGTGCAGCAGTGTGGTACAGCACTGTGGTGCAGCAGTGTGGTGCAGCAGCGTGGTGCTGCATCGTGGTGCAGCAGTGTGGTACAGCAGTGTGGTGCAGCAGTGAGGTACAGCAGTGTGGTGCAGCAGTGTGGTGCAGCAGTGAGGTACAGCAGTGTGGTACAGCAGTGAGGTACAGCAGTGTGGTGCAGCAGTGTGGTACAGCAGTGTGGTGCAGCAGTGTGGTGCAGCAGCGTGGTGCAGCAGCGTGGTTCAGCAGTGTGGTGCAGCAGTGTGGTGCAGCAGTGTGGTACAGCAGTGTGGTGCATCAGTGTGGTGCAGCAGCGTGGTACAGCAGTGTGGTGCAGCAGTGTGGTGCAGCAGTGAGGTACAGCAGTGTGGTGCAGCAGTGTGGTGCAGCAGTGAGGTACAGCAGTGTGGTACAGCAGTGAGGTACAGCAGTGTGGTGCAGCAGTGTGGTACAGCAGTGTGGTGCAGCAGTGTGGTACAGCACTGTGGTGCAGCAGTGTGGTGCAGCAGCGTGGTGCTGCATCGTGGTGCAGCAGTGTGGTACAGCAGTGTGGTGCAGCAGTGAGGTACAGCAGTGTGGTGCAGCAGTGTGGTGCAGCAGTGAGGTACAGCAGTGTGGTACAGCAGTGAGGTACAGCAGTGTGGTGCAGCAGTGTGGTACAGCAGTGTGGTGCAGCAGTGTGGTGCAGCAGCGTGGTGCAGCAGCGTGGTTCAGCAGTGTGGTGCAGCAGTGTGGTGCAGCAGTGTGGTACAGCAGTGTGGTGCATCAGTGTGGTGCAGCAGCGTGGTGCAGCAGTGTGGTACAGCAGTGTGGTGCAGCAGCGTGGTACAACAGTGTGGTGCAGCAGTGTGGTACAGCAGTGGTGCAGCAGTGTGGTGCAGCAGTGTGGTGCAGCAGCGTGGTACAGCAGTGTGGTGCAGCAGCGTGGTACAGCAGTGTGGTGCAGCAGTGTGGTGCAGAAGTGTGGTACAGCAGTGTGGTGCAGCAGTGTGGTGCAGCAGCGTTGTACAGCAGTGTGGTGCAGCAGTGTGGTGCAGCAGCGTGGTACAGCAGTGTGGTGCAGCAGTGTGGTACAGCAGTGGTGCAGCAGTGTGGTGCAGCAGTGTGGTGCAGCAGCGTGGTACAGCAGTGTGGTGCAGCAGCGTGGTACAGCAGTGTGGTGCAGCAGCGTGGTACAGCAGTGTGGTGCAGCAGTGTGGTGCAGCAGCGTGGTACAGCAGTGTGGTGCAGCAGTGTGGTGCAGCAGCGTGGTGCAGCAGTGTGGTGCAGCAGTGTGGTGCAGCAGCGTGGTGCAGCAGTGTGGTGCAGCAGTGTGGTTCAGCAGTGTTGTGCAGCAGTGTGGTGCAGCAGCGTGGTGCTACAGCGTGGTGCAGCAGTGTGGTACAGCAGTGTGGTGCAGCAGTGTGGTGCAGCAGCGTGGTACAGCAGTGTGGTGCAGCAGTGTGGTGCAGCAGCGTGGTACAGCAGCGTGGTGCAGCAGTGTGGTACAGCAGTGTGGTGCAGCAGCGTGGTACAGCAGCGTGGTACAGCAGTGTGGTACAGCAGTGTGGTGCAGCAGTTAGGTACAGCAGGGAGGTACAGCACCAAGGTACAGCAGTGAGGTATAGCTCCGAGGTACAGCAGTGAGGTATAGCAGTGAGGTATATCTAAGAGGTACAGCAGTAAAGTACAGCTGCGAGGAACAGCAGTGAGGTACAGCTACGAGGTACAGCTTCAAAGTAGAGCAGTGAATTACAGCTACGAGGTACAGCAGCGAGGTACAGCACCATCACAGATATGACTCACAATACGACCTCTGGCACAGCGCCTCTGTTATGGAATTACCTCTTTTAGAGGAAGGAATTCTGAGGTAAGGGAAGGTGGTGTGCTGTGTTGTGTTGTGCTCTGGTGTGCTGTGTTGTGCTGTGCTATGTTGTGCTGTGCTGTGTCGAGTGCTGTGTTGTGTTGTGCTCTGGTGTGCCGTGTTGTGCTGTGCTGTGTTGTGCTCTGGTGTGCCGTGTTGTGCTGTGCTGTGTTGTGCTGTGCTGTGTCGAGTGCTGTGTTGTGTTGTGGTTTGTTTTGTTGTGCTGTGGTGTGTTGCGGTGTGCTGTGGTGTGTTGTGAGAGGTGGATGAGTGCTGTGGAGTGAATGCTATGGAGTGAGTGCAATGGGGTGAGTGCTGTGGAGTGAATGCTATGGAGTGAGTGCAATGGGGTGAGTGCTGTGGAGTGAATGCTATGGAGTGAGTGCAATGGGGTGAGTGCTGTGGAGTGAGTATTGCGGAGTTGGTGGTGGGGGTGATTGCTGTGGATGTGTAGTGAATGTTGTGGAGTGAATGCTGTGAGGTGAATGCTGTGGGGTGAGTGCTGTTGGGTGAGTGCTGTGGAGTGAGTATTGTGGAGTTGGTGGTGGGGGGTGATTGCTGTGGATGTGTAGTGAATGCTGTGGAGTGAATGCTGTGAGGTGAATGCTGTGCAGTGAGTGCTGTGGGGTGAGTGTTGTAGTGAGTGCTGTGGGATGAGTGCTGTGGAGTGAGTGGTGTGGGGTGAGTGCTGTGGAGTGAGTGCTGTAGGATGAGTGCTCTGGAGTGAGTACTGTGTAGTGAGTGCTGTGGAGCAAGTGCTGTGGAGTAAGTGCTGTGGGGCAAGTGTTGTGGAGTGAGTGCTGTTTAGTGAGTGCTGTGTAATGGGTGCTGTGTAGTGAGTGCTGTGTAGTGAGTGCTGTGTAATGAGTGCTGTGTAGTGAGTGCTGTGTAATGAGTGCTGTGTAATGGGTGTTGTGTAGTGAGTGCTGTGTAGTGAATGCTGTGTAGTGAGTGCTGTGTAATAGGTGCTGTGTAGTGGGTGCTGTGTAGTGAGTGCTGTGTAGTGGGTGCTGTGGAGTGAGTGCTGTGTAGTGAGTGCTGTGTAGTGGGTGCTGTGGAGTGAGTGCTGTGTAGTGAGTGCTGTGTAATGAGTGCTGTGTAGTGAGTGCTGTGTAATGAGTGCTGTGTAATGGGTGTTGTGTAGTGAGTGCTGTGTAGTGAGTGCTGTGTAGTGAGTGCTGTGTAATAGGTGCTGTGTAGTGGGTGCTGTGTAGTGAGTGCTGTGTAGTGGGTGCTGTGGAGTGAGTGCTGTGTAGTGAGTGCTGTGTAGTGGGTGCTGTGGAGTGAGTGCTGCGTAGTGAGTGCCTGTGTAGTGGGTGCTGTGTAATGAGTGCTGTGTAATAGGTGCTGTGAAGTGAGTGTTGTGTAGTAGGTGCTGTGTAGTGAGTGCTGTAATAACCTAGTTGTGGTTGCTGGGGGTCGAGACATGGCTCTTGGTCTTGCCCTTACATGAACACTGTGGAGTTTAGCAGGTGACTCTTTGTTTAGATGTGGGTCTGTACTCGTTTGTTTACAGTCTCATGGAAGTTGAGGCATAGTTCCTGGCCCCCGCATTCTAACGGACGTTGTGCTGTTAACCTGTGGTAATACCCATTAGTACTACATGTTACTCCAATCAGAGTGTACAATGTACTCCACATTACATTTCGGTGATGTCTGTTTGTTTTTTGGGCTTAAGAGTAATAGCAATAATGGGGTGAGAAAGGTTGTGGGTAGACAGGAAGAAAGGTTGTGGGTAGACAGGAAGAAAGGTTGTGGGTAGACAGGGAGAGAGAGGTGAGAAAGTAAGTAGGTGGGTTTTACGGGAGTGGGTTTGGCTGGGTCTTACCTTCTACCAAAATTTAATATTCAAAGACTGTTTAGGCTATACTATAGTAATTTAGATCTCTTTAGGTTAGGTCAGAGCATAGCAACATATATTTGCGTTATATTTTACCAAGAGTAGCGATATAACGTAAACGATATGTTTACGCCTGGCAGCGGACCTCTAGATCTAATCTAGAACGTCGGTATAACAACGTACGTTGTTAGTATGGATTGTCGTGCGATGTAATCGAACGTACAAGTTGGTTGGTTGGTTAATGAGGGGGGGGGGTTAAAGTCTATCGAGTAAACTACGGTCATTCAGGTTACACTTTCGGTTTGAATTATGGTAGGAAGTGACTTTCGGTTTGAATTATGGTAGGAAGTGACCTGTCACGGGGGATAATGACCTGAATTTGTTCTAATAACCCCACGTCGTTTTCTTCGTCCACGGGATGGATATGGGGTGCAAAATAAACTAGTCACTTTAGTAGCAAAATCTAATCTTTGCTCTGTGCTTAGCATGCACACATATACACATGTGCAGTGTGGACTTATTAATGTCGTGTGTGAGTGACGAACACACGTTAATACCTGTGCGTGTCAAAAGTTTCATGTGTTGACGTATCACATATGTGAATAACTAAAGTGTAATGAACACTTGTAAATGTTGAATAATAGCCCACAAGGAGACAGAAACACAGGAGGTTGATTGATGGGTGTTGAACTGGGCTGCCACTGGAGGGTCGATTAACGCAACATTTAGCTCACGCACTGATAAATTTCTCTAATACACTTTATACAAATAACCCCCACATAGGAGAAAGTTTATTGTTCCTATGGGCAAGTTAAATGTGTATTATTCTTTTGTGTAAGTTATGCGTGCATTGTGCCTTTTCCTTCTTTAAAGTTCTCTGTTTCTCATTAGCAGTAGTGGACCTACATTTATGTTATGTGGCCACCTTGGCAAGCAGCAACGGCTGGCACACATGATATTCTAATAACCTTTTAATTTTATCTGTTAGTTTGTACTGAATTACACTATATTATTATTATTATTTTTAAAAAAGACCTTCTCATACAATAAATCCAAAATATTTAAGCTATGTGGACTGAAGTCGCTTCTGCTGCTCCTCAGGGATTAAGGGACGCTCAAGCTTAAGCTTCATCAGTTTCAAAGTAGATCCGCCCCTGCTAATTGAGGAATTACAAATATCTTCGAACAAGACGTTTACATTCAGTAAATATTGAGAAAAATTACACTTTCTTGTGCCTTGCCCAAACCCTGGCGGAGGCGACATGTTTTACCGCCCTCGCAGTCCCTGGTACTTGAAAGGATAGAGTCGTGACTAAGGCAGCTTTATCACTGGGCGAAACGATGCCTAATAAAAGACTTCCCTCAACAGCTTGTGTCTCTTGTCTTCACATTTTACATTTGGTGTTATTGTAAATGTTTTGAAGCGAGGATAAAATTGCTTCTTTTTAACTAATAAAATCTCTGTGCTCTGATTATTATAATAATAATGATGATAAGTGCTGTTATAATAATATTAATATTAATAATAATAATAGTAATAATAATAATTATTATTATTATTATTTTCTTTAAAGTCAATTGCTTGAAGGGATGTATGTTAAACATTTTAATACATACACAACTTTTATGATTATTCAGAATAACCCAGGTAGGGGTAATGGAGGGGTTACAAGTTGTGGTCAGATGGGAGGGCTGCTCCTATTCCTTGGTTCGAGAGCCCTTAGTAGCATCGATGCGGCCCACTTGAAGGAAAGATGAATAGAGAAAGAGTGCAAGGATCGATGCTTTCAGAGTTCATGTTAGAGAGTGCCTGATGTAGAGTGCTTGAGAGTTCATGATACAGTGCTTGAGAGTTCATGATAGTGCTTGAGAGTTCATGATACAGTGCTTGAGAGTTCATGATACTGTAGACAGCCTGTACTGTCTGCACAGACAGCCCATACTGTCTGCCAGCTTGGTTCATATTTCGTGCCACTAAGGTGCTGCCCTCTGGGCCTGTCTAGGTCTGTGGGAAGCTGGTCCCACACACACTCACTCACACAGCGGCCTAGCAGGAAGACACAAGGCCTACTCCTAGCTCTCTCTCGTGGGATGGCCCTGCCCGGGCCATGGGCACAACACACAAGCCTGTGTACCCACCACGACTTAACAATAAACCAAGAAGCCTCCGAAGACGTTTATCATTAACCACCCGCTTACAGCCTACCAAACCATTAAACATTGGTGGCAGCGGTGGGATGCAGCAGTTGTTTGCCCGGAGAAAGGAAGGAAGAGGTATGAAGTCATCTTCACTTTATCTCCCTATACAAGAAGCATCCGTCTCTTAAGGAGTTATCCTGATGTCGTGTCTGCACGTTTGAGCATCCAGACACAGGTACAAGCAGGATCCAGCCGAAATTTGCCGAATTTCTTCGAGAATTGTGAGTGGCGTCCCAGTGACTCCACGCTACAGCGTCCCACGCTGTTTCTCAAATCACGTGTTCAGCGTCACTTGTATGTTGCTGTTGTTGTTCAGCTCAGCACAGCTGTTTCATCAAGCCAGAGGTGAGTTTTGTGGTGATTTCTGCGTCCAGTGTGAGATTCACGTGTTTGTGGGTGGGGGAGGAGGAGGAGGAAGTGGCCGTTCCTAACCTTGCCCATGCTCGCCCTACTCACACCTCACCAGCCTACCATACACCACTCACCACTGCCCCACTCCCTCTGCTGTGTTTTCTGCTGTTTTTCGTGTGATTCATTGCCAGAGCTGTGTATCCGAGTGCCCGAGGCCACTCGAAGCTACGTGGATCAGCATGCCACGTAGATAACTACACCACGTGGATCACGACGCCACGTTGGGTGTGGGCGATGTCACGTGGATCTACAAATCACGTGAGTTACCGAGCCAGATGTCCCAGGCCTCATGCTGTGGTCTGCTGCTCGCATCACATTGACGTCACGATGCTGCCTGACTTCATGACGTCACGATGTCTGCCTGACGTCACCTCGAGATGTCTGCTGACGTCACAGTGCTACTGACGTCACCTCGCGACATCACGCCTGACATCACATGATGTCACATCGAGTGTTTCTAGTAAATATTTCAGTATTGTTGAGAAGATTGAGAGAAGATATATGTCGTGTGTTAATTAATTCCTCTCAGTCAGTGTACCGCATGTACCGTGGGTGTGTTTAAAGTTTCCGTGTGTCCAGTGAGGTCTGAGCCAGACCTGAGTAGCACCACTGTGCTAAGTCACCCGTGTGACCAGTACGTTTGACAGCTGATTTACTCAGCCCCCGAGTGACCGAGCCCTTGTACAGAAAGCTTTTATGCTCGTCGCTCGTGATGTTCTGCAGAATCGTACCTGCTACGATTCCCATCGAGATTTGTTTCACTTCACCTCCAGACCTTCAGAGTGCAGTTATATGTAGAGAAACAAGTCTGGGGACGCTTAGACTAACCTCTGCTATAACTCCAACTGCCGATAGAATGACACTCGTCAAGCCGCAGTTAGCCCTGTCGGCAGGCGCTGTGTCAGCCTCATGTCACAAGCGTCAGTGAGCAGCCTGCACAAAGATGATGTCACTTTGACTGCTAGCTCGCTCACTGCAGTCTGGTGTATGATGTTACGACTCCCAGATGTTTCACCCAGTCGTCTCTGCCACGACTCGCTCCACAACTCGCTCCACGCTCGCCGGCAGTGACAGCCCAGCGACAGTACCAGTCGAGAAGTGTCCTCCTCAGTCGCTTGCCAGAAGTCCTGCCCAGTTGCCGAGTTTTGTCGACGCCTCACTCGAGGGCACCAGCATGTTGTGCCCCAGGTTGAGTGAAACCTGCAGCGACTCCTACGATGTCTGCTTCACCGTTCCACAGGAGACCGTAACCTGTTACGTCACAGCTCAGCCACAGCGATGTCTCCTGTGTTGCAGTATCTGTCCAGATGCAGGAAGGCGTGCAGTGATGCCCTTCAACGTTCACTGCCTATGACCTCAATGTTTAGCACACCCCACATGTTTTTTTCTTCCCTCCCTGTAGGAAGTTTTTTTTCCATGTCCATATGTATATATATGTTTTTATTTTGTGTTATGTGCCCTGTTCCTACGAGAGAGACCTAGTTCCTTTTACCACCAGTATTGTCGAGTCGGGACGACGCGAGGTAGGTGGCTGAGCGTATGTAGACAGCCTGTACTGTCTGCACAGACAACCCATACTGTCTGCCAGCTTAGTTCATATTTCGCGCCACTAAGGTGCTGCCCTCTGGGCCTGTCTAGGTCTGTGGGAAGCTGGTCCCACACACGCTCACTCACACAGCGGCCTAGCAGGAAGACACAAGGCCTACTCCTAGCTCTCTCTCGTGGGATGGCCCTGCCCGAGCCATGGGCACAACACACAAGCCTGTGTACCCACCACGACTTAATAAACCAAGAAGCCTCCGAAGACGTTTATCATTAACCACCCACTTAAGCCTACCAAACAAACCATTAAACAATACAGTGCTTGAGAGTTCATGATACAGTGCTTCAGAGTTCATGATACAGTGCTTCAGAGTTCATGATACAGTGATTCGGAGTTCATGATACAGTGCTTCAGAGTTCATGATACAGTGCTTCAGAGTTCATGATACAGTGCTTCAGAGTTCATGATACAGTGCTTCAGAGTTCATGATACAGTGCTTCAGAGTTCATGATACAGTGCTTCAGAGTTCATGATACAGTGCTTCAGAGTTCATGATACAGTGCTTCAGAGTTCATGATACAGTGCTTCAGAGTTCATGATACAGTGATTCGGAGTTCATGATACAGTGCTTCAGAGTTCATGATACAGTGCTTCAGAGTTCATGATACAGTGCTTCAGAGTTCATGATACAGTGCTTCAGAGTTCATGATACAGTGCTTCAGAGTTCATGATACAGTGATTCGGAGTTCATGATACAGTGCTTCAGAGTTCATGATACAGTGATTCGGAGTTCATGATACAGTGCTTCAGAGTTCATGATACAGTGCTTCAGAGTTCATGATACAGTGCTTCAGAGTTCATGATACAGTGCTTCAGAGTTCATGATACAGTGCTTCAGAGTTCATGATACAGTGCTTCAGAGTTCATGATACAGTGCTTCAGAGTTCATGATACAGTGATTCGGAGTTCATGATACAGTGCTTCAGAGTTCATGATACAGTGCTTCAGAGTTCATGATACAGTGCTTCAGAGTTCATGATACAGTGCTTCAGAGTTCATGATACAGTGCTTCAGAGTTCATGATACAGTGCTTCAGAGTTCATGATACAGTGATTCGGAGTTCATGATACAGTGCTTCAGAGTTCATGATACAGTGCTTCAGAGTTCATGATACACTGATTCGGAGTTCATGATACAGTGCTTCAGAGTTCATGATACAGTGCTTCAGAGTTCATGATACAGTGATTCGGAGTTCATGATACAGTGCTTCAGAGTTCATGATACAGTGCTTCAGAGTTCATGATACAGTGATTCGGAGTTCATGATACAGTGCTTCAGAGTTCATGATACAGTGCTTCAGAGTTCATGATACAGTGATTCGGAGTTCATGAACTCCCTCCTGTTGAGCGCAGCTTCGCTTTATACTATTAGTTTAATCAACAGACCAAGAGGCACTTCTGATTGTTATAGTTTACCTTAACCATCTGACTCTCACTCTCTCTCTCTCTCTCTCTCTCTCTCTCTCTCTCTCTCTCTCTCTCTCTCTCTCTCTCTCTCTCTCTCTCTCTCTCTCTCTCTCTCTCTCTCAAAAGTTTAATCAGCTTCGAATATTTCATTTTGAGAGTAAAATACAGCAAAATATCATCATATGTATAAATGCGAGAGAAAGCTTATTTGTACTGTATATTTTTATTGCATATTTCGACATCTGGGAGCTGCTTGAGGCTCCTGAAATACACGAAATTTTAGCTACACTGGTACAAAGAAACTCTCAGTGGGGAAGATAAATAGAAAACAGAATAAATCAGCGTATTTTAAATACAATATTCTTTTCTTATCGTCTATTTCACTGTATTCCAGTGGATTTATTGTAATTTTTTTTTTCATATATATATGCGGCAAGTTCTCTCGTACAATGAAGTCGAAAAACTGCATATAAGATTTAATAACAAGTATTAAGTGAAAGGCCTTTCACGAGCGTTCCAATTTTGGATGGACTTTTTCAGTCGCGTTTGCCAAAATAAAAAAAGGACAATGTTTGGAGGAGGTTTAGAAA
>NC_091296.1:59954680-60024680 GCF_038502225.1 Cherax quadricarinatus
GAGGGGGGCTAATGGGGAGGAGGGGGTTGAAAGGGGTCGTGGAATTGTCTCAGAATTAAAACGATGTTAGTCCATATTCTGTTATTATTATTAATTATTGTTGTTGCTGTTGGTATTATTATTATTATTGTTATTATTATGTCAGTATCGTCAATAATGCTATTTTTATATTCCATGAGACTCTGTGCCCGTACATGTACAAGTCATGTAAGTTCCTGGGAAATCGGTATTAATCATGTTTGATCCGAGGAATGGTTGGATAATTTTAATTCGTATATGTATAAAGTGTTCGAGAGTAGAGAATTTTAAAGGTAAATAGAAATGTTGTCTTCGTGTGTGTGTGTGTGTGTGTGTGTGTGTGTGTGTGTGTGTGTGTGTGTGTGTGTGTGTGTGTACGCGCGCGCGTGCTTTTGAGGGGGGTTTAATTGAAGCTGAAATTGGAGTTGCATATTTCTGCGGTATTATCATGCAAGAGGAGCAGCTGGTCAGCAGGGACCCCAACCCTGTGATCTGAACGTTAAGTCCAGTCATAACCACTGTTGGTATGTGATCTGAGTGGTAAGTCCAGTCACAATCACTGTTGGTCTGTGATCTGAGCGTTAAGTCCAGTCATAATCACTGTTGGTCTGTGATCTGAGTGGTAAGTCAAGTCATAATCACTGTTGGTCTGTGATCTGAGCGGTAAGTCCAGTCACAATCACTGTTGCTCTGATCTGAGCGTTAAGTCCAGTCACAATCACTGTTGGTCTGTGATCTGAGCGTTAAGTCCAGTCATAATCACTGTTGGTCTGTGATCTGAGTGGTAAGTCCAGTCAATCACTGTTGGTCTGTGATCAGCGTTAAGTCCAGTCATAATCACTGTTGGTCTGTGGTCTGGGTGGTAAGTCAAGTCATAATCACTGTTGGTCTGTGATCTGAGTGGTAAGTCAAGTCATAATCACTGTTGGTCTGTGATCTGAGTGGTAAGTCCAGTCACAATCACTGTTGATCTATGATCTGAGTGGTAAGTCCAGTCACAATCACTGTTGGTCTGTGATTTGAGCGTTAAGTCCAGTCATAATCACTGTTGGTCTGTGATCTTAGTGGTAAGTCAAGTCATAATCACTGTTGGTCTGTGATCTGAGCGGTAAGTCTAGTCACAATCACTGTTGGTCTGTGATCTGAGCGTTAAGTCCAGTCATAATCACTGTTGGTCTGTGATCTGAGCGTTAAGTCCAGCCGTAACCACTGTTGGTCTGTGATCTGAGTGGTAAGTCCAGTTACAATCACTGTTGGTCTGTAATCTGAGCGGTAGGTCCGGTCACAATCACTGTTGGTCTGTGAACTGAGCGTAAAGTCAAGTCATAATCACTGTTGGTCTGTGATCTGAGTGGTAAGTCCAGTCATAATCACTGTTGGTCTGTAATCTGAGTGTTAAGTCCAGCCATAATCACTGTTGGTTTGTGATCTGAGTGGTAAGTCCAGTCATAATCACTGTTGGTCTGTGATCTGAGTGGTAAGTCCAGTCATAATCACTGTTGGTCTGTGATCTGAGTGATAAGTCCAGTCATAATCACTGTTGGTCTGTGATCTGAGTGGTAAGTCCAGTCATAATCACTGTTGGTCTGTGATCTGAGTGGTAAGTCCAGTCATAATCACTGTTGGTCTGTGATCTGAGTGGTAAGTCCAGTCATAATCACTGTTGGTCTGTGATCTGAGTGGTAAGTCCAGTCATAATCACTGTTGGTCTGTGATCTGAGTGGTAAGTCCAGTCATAATCACTGTTGGTCTGTGATCTGAGTGGTAAGTCCAGTCATAATCACTGTTGGTCTGTGATCTGAGTGGTAAGTCCAGTCATAATCACTGTTGGTCTGTGATCTGAGTGGTAAGTCCAGTCATAATCACTGTTGGTCTGTGTGTTACACCAGAGTTTCTGTAGACATCACGAGAGCCGCTAGTATGTTCTTTACAAAATCTGTGTAGAGCTTTTATCAAATGATGTTTCGCTCTGTATAGGGCTTTTTTTAAAGGCATGTTTCCCTCTTCGTAGAGCTTCTATAAAGTTACGTTTCACTCTGTGTAGAGATTTTATCAAGTGTTTCGCTCTGTGCAGAACTGTGTCAAGTCATATTTCGCTCTAACGTCATCAGTGTGAGGGAAAAGTTCAATAGATAGGAGTACCGAGGGAGTATATAGTAACAATAGTTTCATTGCCGGCTACTTGTTAAGGTAGGGTAAGTCAAGCTCCGGCTATTCCCGCCTTTTTTCCCCCACCCCGAAAGTGATAGTTTGACTGCCGGCTGCTTGTTAAGGTAGGGTCAGTCTAGCTCCCGCTATCCCTTCCCCCTCCTCCCCCCCCCCCGAAAGGTGACGTGTGGGGCTCCAGTCCAAACAGTAATCACTAGACTCACAGCTCCCAGCACTACTGTAAGTACATGCCTGCCTTGTATTCTAGTGGATTTATTGGTTGAAAGCTTCACTTTTGACCAATAATAAACTTAGTCCTTTCAGTCTTGCTCTAAGTTGACTCTTGTGATAATCACATCTTTTAGGTATTGTACTTATCATGGAGAGTGATCTCTTAAGCAGTGGGTAACCTGTCTATCTTTCCAGCTTGGATGACAGAGAGGGTCACCTGCCAATCAACGAGCAGAACTGATGGAGATGGACTAACGTCCTGAGACTTCCCCTTTTTGGATTTAATTACCTGTGCACCTGTATGAAGTAGCAGGATATAACCCCTCATCATTGCAGTGGAAAAAACCTGCTTTCCTGTCATCTAGACTGAGTATTCACGGATAGATTCTGTGAAGAACGAGCCGGTGGGTTGTCATCAACACCTGCGACCCCTCCCCCCCATCATCAGCAACGGCTACGATTTCAACAACAAGCAGTGTCACCAACACCAGACACCCCTATATATATTAGCGTTGAATTCAATTATCATTTATATTTTTCATTTTCTTTAAAGTAGGATTAATATTTCATATTTAAGTGTTTTATATTTTCTATATAAAAAGTGTTTATGTTTGTCTGTTATTATTTCTTTTTCTATTCACTAATTTTCCTGAGGAGGAGCCAGCCTTGGTAATACTGTCTGAAGTTGTTACAGGGCTGAGTAAGTCTTCACAATCAGATTCAGACTAGACAGGTAAGGTTTGTCAGGGGTCTTAGTCATATGATGACCCGCTGCTGGAGCTTTTGGTCCTCTGACCAAGGCCTTCCACTGGCTTACCCGTCCACCCCTTTAAAAATTACGGTTATAATTCAGAGTAGATAAATAGCTTCATCAAGAGCCTTGATAGAGCCTTGATAGAGTTAAATGTCATTCTTCTTCGTCTCATTCCCTCGCTTCCACTTTGGATCGTAAAGTAAAACTTTACGATCCAAAGTGGAAGCGACACCACGAACTGAGAAAATAAACGACCCTGATCCTCAGGGCAAATCCTCAACACAGGGAGGAAATTTTTGCTTGAGGCGCTCCGTCTTGGCTTGACTGGGTGAAGTCAGGCACACGAGGTGTGGAATGTAACCAAACCTACCCTGCCTAACAAGGTACGAAAACGACCCTGTAAATGTGGGGATTATATCAGGGGAAATTGGTAACAGATGTGGTGGTGAAAGGTGGGGAAAAATGTTTGTATCGTGTAGTGTTATGTTTGCTGATAATTGGCGTATTAGAGAAAGAGAGAGAGGGAGGGAGAGAGAGAGTATGTATGTGTGTACTTTGCTTATACCCACTGGTATGTGCGTGTGTTAAGTGCTTAAATGTATGAATATGTGTTTGCGTGTGTCCTTCGCGTGTGTGTGTGTGTGGACTCAGCTGCCTACCTCCTGGAAAGCCATAATTAGACAGAATTGACCATGTCATGAGCCAGGCAGTTATCCCACAGCCGCTGACTAGTCGCATTCTCACTTGGCACAGTCTGTATGATCCTTCATCACTCATATCATCCTCCATCACCCATATGTTCCTGCATCACCCGTATGATCCTGCATCACCCGTATGTTCCTGCATCACCCGGATGTTCCTGCATCACCCGGATGTTCCTGCATCACCCGTATGATCCTGCATCACCCGTGTGGTTCATACTGGAGTATGCAGCACCAGTTCGGAACCCACACCTAGTCAAGCACGTCAAGAAATTAGAGAAAGTGCAAAGGTTTGCAACAAGACTAGTTTTAGAGGTAAGGGGAATGTCCTACGAAGAAAGGTTAAAGGAAATCAGCCTGACGACACTGGAGGACAGGAGGGTTAGGGAAGACATGCTAACGACACACAAAATACTGCGAGGAATAGATAAGGTGGACAGAGACAGGATGTTCCAGAGATGGGACACAGAAACAAGGGGTCACAATTGGAAGTTGAAGACTCAGATGAATCAAAGGGATGTTAGGAAGTATTTCTTTAGTCATACAGCGCTGTATAGCCCTTGTGGCTTAGCGCTTCTTTTTGATTATAATAATAATAATAATTTCTTTAGTCAGAGAGTTGTCAGGAAGTGGAATAGTCTGGCAAGTGATGTAGTGGAGGCAGGAACCATACGTTGTTTTAAGACGAGGTATGATAAAGCTCATAGAGCAGGTAGAGAGGGAACCTAGTAGCAATCAGTGAAGAGGCGGGGCCAGGAGCTATGACTCGACCTCTGCAACGACAAATAGGTGAGCACACATACACATTCAAATTTTCGAGCCTACGTATAGCTTCAATTTGGTGCCTAACACTCGCCGACACGCAGGAGAAGCTGCCATAATGCATGCTTCAAGGGTCAGAATCACGTTAGAAGGAAGAGAGAGAGAGTTGCTCTGTCTCTCAGACACGAGGAATGATCGCTGGCTGCGTTTGTTGCTGATCTTAACCACGTAACACGATGGTATGGTATGGCTGGGTATGTATGGTATCTTGTCTGACACAACAACAGTATGGTATCTTGTCTGACACAACAACAGTATGGTATCTTGTCTGACACAACAACAGTATGGTATCATTTATGACACAATAACAGTATGGTATCTTGATATGTTGGTACATCTAGAGTTCTTCAACATCTCTGAAGAACCTCTGACTGAGAGTTAGACTCCAAGTTATTATACATCAACAGAACCATTGCTCTAGCAGTTTCAGCTCATAAGAGAAGGAGCCGGGTACAATCTCGGGAGAGGCAAGATAAATGACCACTCCCCCATACATCTGTTTGCCCCTGTTTACCTATTAGTAAGGAAGTGTCTGGGAGTTAATCCCTTATATATATTGTCACTAGAGGATCAGCAATGGGATCAGGCAACCCTCCCAGTGCGACTGGGAGGCATAGGGGTGCGCAAAGCAACGCATGTTGCTTTACCTGCTTTTCTGTCTTCGTGTTTGGCTTCCAGTGCATTAGTCAAGAAGACTGTTCCCGAACGCTTGAGAGACATGGTAGGAGCTCAAGACCCCAGGTTTACTGAAGCAGCGATTCGGTGGGACACCCTTACAGATTCCTCCAGTAGACCAGCTCCTCCCAAAGAACACAAACAGTCCCACTGGGACAAACCGACCATGGAAAAAATCGCCAACACAGTGCTCTCCAACGCCTCAGGAAAGGACAAAGCTTGTCTCCTGGCAGTGAAGGCACCACACTCAGGAGATTTCCTGTTAGCTGTTCCCAATTCCTCCTTGGGCACTCGACTAGACCCACAGGCCATTCGGATTGGTGTTGCTCTTCGCCTAGCCGCCCCCATCCTCACCGAACATAGGTGTATTTGCGGCAGGGCGACAGCTGATCAATTCAGACTTCATGGTCTCGTGTGTCACACAGCAGAAGGGAAGTATGCCAGGCATGAGGAGGTCAATGACATCATAAAGAGAAGCCTCGCCACAGCCCGTTGCCCAGCTCAACGGGAACCCCAAGTGCAGAGGTCTGACGGAAGTCAAAAGCGTCCTGATGGAGCCACTGTGCTACCTTGGAAGGATGGAAAGCAGATTGCCTGGGACTACACATGTGCTGCCACATTGGCAGACACTTACTTCCCATACTCCGTAGTGGAAGGGGGTGGAGCTGCCAGCCACAGGGAGACCCAGAAGATCCGCAAATATGGAAATAAGTAAAGGACCCCAATGGAAATAAGTCACTGTGTCTGACTTTTTTGGGTTATCCTAGGTTCTCTACACATATGCTGCTATGTATGATAATTCTATGTAACTGTATTTGTGTATACCTGAATAAACTTACTTATGAAGACCTTTCCCCTTGCTATAACTTCATCCCAATAGGGTCGGAGACCCTTGGAGCATGGGGCAAGTGTGCTCTAAAGTTCCTAATAGAGCTGGGTGAAAAGCTCATCATAGAAGCCAAGGACCACAGGGCGACCAGCTTCCTCTTTCAGAGACTCAGTGTTGCGATCCAGAGAGGAAATGCCTACAGCATTCTGGGCACGCGGCCCACTGCCGGGGAGCTGGACGAAGTATTCGAGATGTAGCTCTGAGTTACCTATGCTGTTTTACTTTCCATTGTATTTTTGTGAATGTTTTGTCAATGTATTTTGTTTTTAAATAAAATATATATAAAATATAGGGGGTGGTAGGAGAAAATTCTCAAACAGCTTCAGGGAGAACCTTGAGTTTTCCCAGAAGCAAGTTCATTCTTTTCTCTGAGGATGAGGGTCCCTATAACAGTTATATATATATATATATATATATATATATATATATATATATATATATATATATATATATATATATATATATATATATATATATATATATATATATAATATATATATATATATATATATATATATATATATATATATATATATATATATATATATATATAATGTATGTCTCCCATGGGAGGAGGTACAAGTACCCCCTCATCTTTGGGACCAACTGTCCCCAGGCCTAGCCACAAGCTAAGCCTCTCTGGTCTGCCATCCCCGCCCCAAGGGGGCTAATGGGAATGACAGTCTTGTGAACTGCAAGCTCTGGCTCAGGCACCTACCCTACCCTAGAAGGGCTGGGCATGGTGTTGATAGCATATATGTAATTATTATTATTATTATTAAAGATTCGCCGGTATTCTCCCAGCCCGGGCCTTTTCCAAGTGGTGGCCCGGCCTTGGCTCCCTCTTTAGGGAGTGTCTGAGACCTAAGTCTCCCATGGGAGGAGGCACAAGTACCTCCTCATCTTTGGGACCAACTGTCCCCAGGCCTAGCCACAAGTTAGGCCTCTCTGGTCTGCCATCCCCGCCCCAAGGGGACTAATGGGAATGACAGTCTTGTGAGCTAAAGGCTCGGGCTCAGGCACCTACCCTACCCTAGAAGGGCTGGGCATGGTGTCGATGTATATATGTAATTTATCTATTGAACGTGAATATATTTGACTGAATATACATTATCTACAGACTAATAAGTATTTTAATTATTATAGACTTAAATAATTATCATTGATTTTGAGAAATAAAAGTCTGTTTTTGGTTTTCAGTTTACCAGATACGTGGCTAAAAAAATAATTAAAGCGAATAATGTATAATACAAAATAGCCACATTACAGGTGATTAAAAATTAACCAGATTACATTAAATAACACAGTTTACCCTCATTATGCGCTACGTAATAGAAAATATACCAGATTGTAACTCATAAAAAAATTCTGAATATGTATTTAAGAGATAATTAACATAATTATATATATATATATATATATATATATATATATATATATATATATATATATATATATATATATATATATATATATATAAATTTTTAAGGTGATTATACATACATTATTGAAGAAAATAATGGATTATATATTTTTAACCAGATTTTACATTTATGATAAAAAAATATTAAATTACATATTTGCCCCCCCCTTTTTTTTAACGGATTATATGATAAAAAGAGAATAATAAAAAAAATGAGCCCCTTCTGGGCGGGGCCTAGCTTCTCCCTACGAGCCCCGTGAGGGCGGGGACTGTGGCTAGGCCTGGGGACACTTGGTCCCAAAGATGAGAGGGTACTCGTACCTCCTCCCATGGGAGACTTAAGTCTCGAGATACTCCCCAGATAGGGAGCCAAGGCCGGGTCACCACTACCTGGAAAAGACCCGGACCGGGAGAGTACCGGCGAATTAGAAAAAAAAATAATGCAAAATAAATGATAAACAATAAAATTAAAGGTGAGCTTCGAGGGGGACAAAAAAATGGGGTTAAATCCTAGTTAAGCTGAAAGCAATTATTGCAATATGTAATCCCCCTGCTGGCAGAGATTAATAAGCTGGGGATTTTATTTTCAAGCTGAACTGATGAGAGCTTCACTATGATCGCTGACCTTTAAGAGTGGTCTTTTTTGGGGGGTATAATATTCAGTGACCTTTTTTTGGAGAGG
The DNA here is from genome assembly GCF_038502225.1 of Cherax quadricarinatus. Classification (NCBI taxonomy): domain Eukaryota; kingdom Metazoa; phylum Arthropoda; class Malacostraca; order Decapoda; family Parastacidae; genus Cherax; species Cherax quadricarinatus. Next base: position 59,963,024 of record NC_091296.1, read on the forward strand.
TTATAGTATTCAGTGACCTTTTTTGGGGTTATAACAATACAGCAAATACTGTATTGTTATCGAAATTGAGGGACTGATTACCTCAAAGTCCGTCTGATCTTCACCATTCTTCCTTGTATTGAACTGATGAACCACTCTGTGTCGAAACGTTTCCAGAATAAAGTTAGCCAAGTGTTGCACATGTGTCTGATTTATCAGAGAAAACAAGATCAAATGAATGTACCAAGTGAGAGAGAGAGAGAGAGAGAGAGAGAGAGATCCCTCTTCAGGAGTGCCTCGTCCAGATGGAGTCACTTCCAGCGCTAGTAACCTCAATAATACGAAGGAATACATCACCTACAGTGAAAGTATACATCACATATAATGAAGGTATACATCACATACAGTTAAGGGATACATCACATACAATGACGGTATATATCACATACAGTTAAGGGATACATCACATACAATGACGGTATACATCACATACAGTTAAGGCATACGTCACATACAGTTAAGGTATACATCACCTACAGTTAAAGTATACATCATATATATTGACGGTATACATCGCTTATAATGGACTATGTTATATTTTATAGGCTGTGCAGTGAATATATCTCACAAAGATGGAAACCTAGTAGGCTAGCTAATATATTAGGGACTGTACAGTGAGTATAACTCACTCTGATGGGACAGTATGTTGCTTCAGTGATGAGTATAAATAAATTTCCCCTACATTCATTATATATTATAAAAACATGAAAAACGTATGTATGTATATATATATGTATATATATATATATATATATATATATATATATATATATATATATATATATATATATATATAGACTGGAGTGAGTGAAGACGTTCTTTGGGAACGTACTTGCTTGGACATCCTCCTCTTTTCTGCAGTTTTGCAAGCTCCTAATGATGTGTTGATTGCAACACGAGAGACCTATAGCTATCATTCTACTCCCCCCCCCCCCCCGTGGTTCTTTTGCATCATATATATATATATATATATATATATATATATATATATATATATATATATATATATATATATATATATATATATATATACAAACATTGTCTCTACGTCTACAGCAGGACTCGAACCTGCAAACTCTGTGTCAGAGTACACAGTACTCTGTAAGTACGCTAAGAGATGTGTCACTCTGTACGTACACAGAGTTTAATGAGTCTCCTGCAGTAGATGGGAGTCAAACCTCTCCAGTTAACTAACAGGCAGTGAATAACACCTTAGCGTCCAGCATGATTGCTCATGCAAGAGAACACGGCCATTACCCACTACTGCAGCTGCACATGCAAATCTAGCCACCTAGTGCACTCTGTTACTGAGCCTGTGCACTCTGTTGATCTAAATACAATTTGCCAACCACTGACTGCCTTGTTAATATGGTTTCAAGCCTTTCTACTGCACGAGGGTCGGTCAGGCTTCATGTCACCTGCACCTTACCAGTGGTGAGTCAGGCTGCATGTCACCTGCACCTCACCAGTGGTCAGTCAGGCTGCATGTCACCTGCACCTCACCAGTGGTCAGTCAGGCTGCATGTCACCTGCACCTCACCAGTGGTCAGTCAGGCTGCATGTCACCTGCACCTCACCAGTGGTCAGTCAGGCTGCATGTCACCTGCACCTCTCCAGTGGTCAGTCAGGCTGCATGTCACCTGCACCTCACCAGTGGTCAGTCAGGCTGCATGTCACCTGCACCTCTCCAGTGGTCAGTCAGGTTGCATGTCACCTGCACCTCACCAGTGGTCAGTCAGGCTGCATGTCACCTGCACCTCTCCAGTGGTCAGTCAGGCTGCATGTCACCTGCACCTCACCAGTGGTCAGTCAGGCTGCATGTCACCTGCACCTCACCAGTGGTCAGTCAGGCTGCATGTCACCTGCACCTCACCAGTGGTCAGTCAGGCTGCATGTCGCCTGCACCTCTCCATTGGTCAGTCAGGCTGCATGTCACCTGCACCTCACCAGTGGTCAGTCAGGCTGCATGTCACCTGCACCTCACCAGTGGTCAGTCAGGCTGCATGTCACCTGCACCTCACCAGTGGTCAGTCAGGCTGCATGTCACCTGCACCTCACCAGTGGTCAGTCAGGCTGCATGTCACCTGCACCTCACCAGTGGTCAGTCAGGCTGCATGTCACCTGCACCTCTCCAGTGGTCAGTCAGGCTGCATGTCACCTGCACCTCACCAGTGGTCAGTCAGGCTGCATGTCACCTGCACCTCTCCAGTGGTCAGTCAGGTTGCATGTCACCTGCACCTCACCAGTGGTCAGTCAGGCTGCATGTCACCTGCACCTCTCCAGTGGTCAGTCAGGCTGCATGTCACCTGCACCTCTCCAGTGGTCAGTCAGGCTGCATGTCACCTGCACCTCACCAGTGGTCAGTCAGGCTGCATGTCACCTGCACCTCACCAGTGGTCAGTCAGGCTGCATGTCACCTGCACCTCACCAGTGGTCAGTCAGGCTGCATGTCGCCTGCACCTCTCCATTGGTCAGTCAGGCTGCATGTCACCTGCACCTCACCAGTGGTCAGTCAGGCTGCATGTCACCTGCACCTCACCAGTGGTCAGTCAGGCTGCATGTCACCTGCACCTCACCAGTGGTCAGTCAGGCTGCATGTCACCTGCACCTCACCAGTGGTCAGTCAGGCTGCATGTCACCTGCACCTCACAAGTGGTCAGTCAGGCTGCATGTCACCTGCACCTCACCAGTGGTCAGTCAGGCTGCGTGTCACCTGCACCTCACCAGTGGTCAGTCAGGCTGCATGTCACCTGCACCTCACCAGTGGTCAGTCAGGCTGCATGTCACCTGCACCTCACCAGTGGTCAGTCAGGCTGCATGTCACCTGCACCTCTCCAGTGGTCAGTCAGGCTGCATGTCACCTGCACCTCACCAGTGGTCAGTCAGGCTGCATGTCACCTGCACTTCACCAGTGGTCAGTCAGGCTGCATGTCACCTGCACCTCACCAGTGGTCAGTCAGGCTGCATGTCACCTGCAACTCACCAGTGGTCAGTCAGGCTGCATGTCACCTGCACCTCTCCAGTGGTCAGTCAGGCTGCATGTCACCTGCACCTCACCAGTGGTCAGTCAGGCTGCATGTCACCTGAACCTCTCCAGTGGTCAGTCAGGTTGCATGTCACCTGCACCTCACCAGTGGTCAGTCAGGCTGCATGTCACCTGCACCTCACCAGTGGTCAGTCAGGCTGCATGTCACCTGCACCTCACCAGTGGTCAGTCAGGCTGCATGTCACCTGCACCTCACCAGTGGTCAGTCAGGCTGCATGTCGCCTGCACCTCTCCAGTGGTCAGTCAGGCTGCATGTCACCTGCACCTCACCAGTGGTCAGTCAGGCTGCATGTCACCTGCACCTCTCCAGTGGTCAGTCAGTCAGGCTGCATGTCACCTGCACCTCACCAGTGGTCAGTCAGGCTGCATGTTACCTGCACCTCTCCAGTGGTCAGTCAGGCTGCATGTCACCTGCACTTCACCAGTGGTCAGTCAGGCTGCATGTCACCTGCACCTCTCCAGTGGTCAGTCAGGCTGCATGTCACCTGCACCTCACCAGTGGTCAGTCAGGCTGCATGTCACCTGCTCTTCACCAGTGGTCAGTCAGGCTGCATGTCACCTGCACCTCACCAGTGGTCAGTCAGGCTGCATGTCACCTGCACTTCACCAGTGGTCAGTCAGGCTGCATGTCACCTGCACCTCACCAGTGGTCAGTCAGGCTGCATATCACCTGCACCTCACCAGTGGTCAGTCAGGCTGCATGTCACCTGCACCTCACCAGTGGTCAGTCAGGCTGCATGTCACCTGCACCTCACCAGTGGTCAGTCAGGCTGCATGTCACCTGCACCTCACCAGTGGTCAGTCAGGCTGAATGTCACCTGCACTTCACCAGTGGTCAGTCAGGCTGCATGTCACCTACACCTCACCAGTGGTCAGTCAGGCTGCATGTCACCTGCACCTCACCAGTGGTCAGTCAGGCTGCATGTCACCTGCACCTCACCAGTGGTCAGTCAGGCTGCATGTCACCTGCACCTCACCAGTGGTCAGTCAGGCTGCATGTCACCTGCACCTCACCAGTGGTCAGTCAGGCTGCATGTCACCTGCACCTCACCAGTGGTCAGTCAGGCTGCATGTCACCTGCACTTCACCAGTGGTCAGTCAGGCTGCATGTCACCTGCACCTCACCAGTGGTCAGTCAGGCTGCATGTCACCTGCACCTCACCAGTGGTCAGTCAGGCTGCATGTCACCTGCACCTCACCAGTGGTCAGTCAGGCTGCATGTCACCTGCACCTCACCAGTGGTCAGTCAGCCTGCATGTCACCTGCACCTCACCAGTGGTCAGTCAGGCTGCATGTCACCTGCACCTCACCAGTGGTCAGTCAGGCTGCATGTCACCTGCACCTCACCAGTGGTCAGTCAGGCTGCATGTCGCCTGCACCTCTCCAGTGGTCAGTCAGGCTGCATGTCACCTGCACCTCACCAGTGGTCAGTCAGGCTGCATGTCACCTGCACCTCTCCAGTGGTCAGTCAGTCAGGCTGCATGTCACCTGCACCTCACCAGTGGTCAGTCAGGCTGCATGTTACCTGCACCTCTCCAGTGGTCAGTCAGGCTGCATGTCACCTGCACTTCACCAGTGGTCAGTCAGGCTGCATGTCACCTGCACCTCTCCAGTGGTCAGTCAGGCTGCATGTCACCTGCACCTCACCAGTGGTCAGTCAGGCTGCATGTCACCTGCTCTTCACCAGTGGTCAGTCAGGCTGCATGTCACCTGCACCTCACCAGTGGTCAGTCAGGCTGCATGTCACCTGCACTTCACCAGTGGTCAGTCAGGCTGCATGTCACCTGCACCTCACCAGTGGTCAGTCAGGCTGCATATCACCTGCACCTCACCAGTGGTCAGTCAGGCTGCATGTCACCTGCACCTCACCAGTGGTCAGTCAGGCTGCATGTCACCTGCACCTCACCAGTGGTCAGTCAGGCTGCATGTCACCTGCACCTCACCAGTGGTCAGTCAGGCTGAATGTCACCTGCACTTCACCAGTGGTCAGTCAGGCTGCATGTCACCTACACCTCACCAGTGGTCAGTCAGGCTGCATGTCACCTGCACCTCACCAGTGGTCAGTCAGGCTGCATGTCACCTGCACCTCACCAGTGGTCAGTCAGGCTGCATGTCACCTGCACCTCACCAGTGGTCAGTCAGGCTGCATGTCACCTGCACCTCACCAGTGGTCAGTCAGGCTGCATGTCACCTGCACCTCACCAGTGGTCAGTCAGGCTGCATGTCACCTGCACTTCACCAGTGGTCAGTCAGGCTGCATGTCACCTGCACCTCACCAGTGGTCAGTCAGGCTGCATGTCACCTGCACCTCACCAGTGGTCAGTCAGGCTGCATGTCACCTGCACCTCACCAGTGGTCAGTCAGGCTGCATGTCACCTGCACCTCACCAGTGGTCAGTCAGGCTGCATGTCACCTGCACCTCACCAGTGGTCAGTCAGGCTGCATGTCACCTGCACCTCACCAGTGGTCAGTCAGGCTGCATGTCACCTGCACCTCTCCAGTGGTCAGTCAGGCTGCATGTCACCTGCACCTCACCAGTGGTCAGTCAGGCTGCATGTCACCTGCACCTCACCAGTGGTCAGTCAGGCTGCATGTCACCTGCACCTCTCCAGTGGTCAGTCAGGCTGCATGTCACCTGCACCTCACCAGTGGTCAGTCAGGCTGCATGTCACCTGCACCTCTCCAGTGGTCAGTCAGGCTGCATGTCACCTGCACCTCACCAGTGGTCAGTCAGGCTGCATGTCACCTGCACCTCACCAGTGGTCAGTCAGGCTGCATGTCACCTGCACCTCTCCAGTGGTCAGTCAGGCTGCATGTCACCTGCACCTCACCAGTGGTCAGTCAGGCTGCATGTCACCTGCACCTCTCCAGTGGTCAGTCAGGCTGCATGTCACCTGCACCTCTCCAGTGGTCAGTCAGGCTGCATGTCACCTGCACCTCACCAGTGGTCAGTCAGGCTGCATGTCACCTGCACCTCTCCAGTGGTCAGTCAGGCTGCATGTCACCTGCACCTCACCAGTGGTCAGTCATCCTGCATGTCACCTGCACCTCTCCAGTGGTCAGTCAGGCTGCATGTCACCTGCACCTCACCAGTGGTCAGTCAGGCTGCATGTCACCTGCACCTCACCAGTGGTCAGTCAGGCTGCATGTCACCTGCACCTCACCAGTGGTCAGTCAGGCTGCATGTCACCTGCACCTCACCAGTATTCAGTCAGGCTGCATGTCACCTGCACCTCACCAGTGGTCAGTCAGGCTGCATGTCACCTGCACCTCACCAGTGGTCAGTCAGGCTGCATGTCACCTGCACCTCACCAGTGGTCAGTCAGGCTGCATGTCACCTGCACCTCACCAGTGGTCAGTCAGGCTGCATGTCACCTGCACCTCACCAGTGGTCAGTCAGGCTGCATGTCACCTGCACCTCACCAGTGGTCAGTCAGGCTGCATGTCACCTGCACCTCACCAGTATTCAGTCAGGCTGCATGTCACCTGCACCTCACCAGTGGTCAGTCAGGCTGCATGTCACCTGCACCTCACCAGTGGTCAGTCAGGCTGCATGTCACCTGCACCTCACCAGTGGTCAGTCAGGCTGCATGTCACCTGCACCTCACCAGTGGTCAGTCAGGCTGCATGTCACCTGCACCTCACCAGTGGTCAGTCAGGCTGCATGTCACCTGCACCTCACCAGTGGTCAGTCAGGCTGCATGTCACCTGCACCTCACCAGTGGTCAGTCAGGCTGCATGTCACCTGCACCTCACCAGTATTCAGTCAGGCTGCATGTCACCTGCACCTCACCAGTGGTCAGTCAGGCTGCATGTCACCTGCACCTCACCAGTGGTCAGTCAGGCTGCATGTCACCTGCACCTCACCAGTGGTCAGTCAGGCTGCATGTCACCTGCACCTCACCAGTGGTCAGTCAGGCTGCATGTCACCTGCACCTCACCAGTGGTCAGTCAGGCTGCATGTCACCTGCACCTCACCAGTGGTCAGTCAGGCTGCATGTCACCTGCACCTCACCAGTATTCAGTCAGGCTGCATGTCACCTGCACCTCACCAGTGGTCAGTCAGGCTGCATGTCACCTGCACCTCACCAGTGGTCAGTCAGGCTGCATGTCACCTGCACCTCACCAGTGGTCAGTCAGGCTGCATGTCACCTGCACCTCACCAGTGGTCAGTCAGGCTGCATGTCACCTGCACCTCACCAGTGGTCAGTCAGGCTGCATGTCACCTGCACCTCACCAGTGGTCAGTCAGGCTGCATGTCACCTGCACCTCACCAGTGGTCAGTCAGGCTGCATGTCACCTGCACCTCACCAGTATTCAGTCAGGCTGCATGTCACCTGCACCTCACCAGTGGTCAGTCAGGCTGCATGTCACCTGCACCTCACCAGTGGTCAGTCAGGCTGCATGTCACCTGCACCTCACCAGTGGTCAGTCAGGCTGCATGTCACCTGCACCTCACCAGTGGTCAGTCAGGCTGCATGTCACCTGCACCTCACCAGTGGTCAGTCAGGCTGCATGTCACCTGCACCTCACCAGTGGTCAGTCAGGCTGCATGTCACCTGCACCTCACCAGTGGTCAGTCAGGCTGCATGTCACCTGCACCTCACCAGTGGTCAGTCAGGCTGCATGTCACCTGCACCTCACCAGTGGTCAGTCAGGCTGCATGTCACCTGCACCTCACCAGTGGTCAGTCAGGCTGCATGTCACCTGCACCTCACCAGTGGTTTCACACTGATAACTTCATCTGGAATTTTAGTTTTTGCGTCGGGAAAATCGAGCCTTCAGTACTCCTGGCTTCTGAATGACCCACACTGGTACAGCACTTCAAAGATACACGAATAAAAATAATAATAATAATAATAATAATAATAATAATAATAATAATAATAATAATTAAAAAAAACAATAATTAGTTTGCTAAGAGTTTTTCAACACTGAGTGTGGACACGATTTAATGACACTGAGTTGACTGTAATATTGTTCACTGTAGCGAATGGTCTCTTAAAGAAGAGAATACAAGCACTATCTCTCTCGTGCTGGTAAAGGAGACATAAGAGAATGGATCACAGTAACACAATATAATGTACTGAGAGAGTTAGTTCTCTCTTTGTATGTCTCGTAACAATTAAAAGGCTTTCAAATGAGCTGATGTAGGTAACAGCTCTTAATTGTAAATAAAGTTTGGAACCTTAACCTGACCTTGTAAAACTCTGTAAAAAAACAGAGAGAGAGAGAGGTGGTTCAGAGTTAATAGTATTTCTGTGACTTCATCTTTGGTAGTTATAACTTGACTTAATGTTGGTTGATTGTAAGTGAATGTTGGTTGATTGTAAGTGAATGTTGGTTGATTGTAAGTGAATGTTGGTTGATTGTAAGTGAATGTTGGTTGATTGTAAGTGAATGTTGGTTGATTGTATGCCAATGTTGGTTGATTGTAAGTGAATGTTGGTTGATTGTATGTCAATGTTGGTTGATTGTAAGTGAATGTTGGTTGATTGTAAGTGAATGTTGGTTGATTGTAAGTGAATGTTGGTTGATTGTAAGTGAATGTTGGTTGTTGTAAGTGAATGTTGGTTGATTGTAAGTGAAGTTGATTGTAAGTGAATATTGGCTGATTGTATGCCAATGTTGGTTGATTGCAAGTGAATATTGGCTGATTGTATGTTAATGTTGATTGATTGTATGTTAATGTTGGCTGACTGTAAATGAATGTTGGTTGATTGTAATTAAATGTTGGATGATTGTAAATGAATGCTAGATGAATGTTAATTGAAGTTTAGATTTTGAGTTAACACACAAGAATGCTCAACATTCTTTTAATGTAAGGTGAAAGTGGATGAATGTCAGTGTATGCTGGATGTTGAATGTTGATGCGAGTGAATGTTCAAACCACGTAAGTGAAAGCTGGATGTTGAATTTGAAAGGGTTATGGGAAAGGGAAACATTAAATAAAAATGGGTGAGAGACCAACTGGGTGAAGGATGAAAGAAATTGAGGAAGGTGAATGAAACAAGGGGAAGGAGAGGTTATTAAGAAAGGTGAGAATAATGGAAAAATAATGAAATGGAAGAGAGGAAGGGAAGAGAGGGACTAAGGAAGAATAGGGGAAGGGTGAAATGCGGGTGATTTAAGATGGGAGGGATGACATGAATGGGTGAAAGTTGATGAAGAGAGTGAGTGAGTGAGAGAGAGAGAGAGAGAGAGAGAGAGAGAGAGAGTAAGGCAGAGAGGGAGTTAATGAACGAAAAAGAAAATATATATGGAAAAACGTAATTTACAAAGAGATTTAAATGACTGTGTGTGTACTCACCTATTTGTGGTTGCAGGGGTCGAGTCATAGCTTCTGGCCCCGCCTTTTCACTGAACGCTATAGGTCCTCTCTCTCCCTGATCAATGAGCTCTATCAAACTTCGTCTTAAAACTATGTATGGTTCCTGCCTCCACTACGTCACTTTCTAGGCTATTCCACGGCCTGACAACTCTATGACTGAAGAAATACTTCCTAACATCCTTTTGACTCATCTGAGTCTTCAACTTCCAATTGTGACCCCTTGTTTCTGTGGCTCATCTCTGGAACATCCTGTCTCTGTCCTTCTTGTCAATTCCTCGCTGTATTTTATATGTTGTTATCATGTCTACCTTGACTCTCCTGTCCTCCAGTGTCGTCATGCCAATTTCCCCTAACCATTCTTCGTTGGACATTCCCCTTAGCTCTGGGACTAGTCTTGTTGCAAACCTTTGCACTTTCTCTAATTTCTTGACATGCTTGACCAGGTGTGGGATCCAAACTGATGCTGTATACTTCAAAATGATGGGCCCGACTTTCACGGTGTACAGAGTCTTGAACGATTCCTTACTGAGGTATCGGAACTCTATTCTTAGGTTTGCCAGGCGCCCATATGCTGCAGTCGTTATTTGGTTGATTTGCGCCTCAGGAGATGTGCTCGGTATTATACTCACCAAAAAATTCTTTCCTTTGAGTAAGGTTTGTAGTTTTGGGCTACCTAGCCTATACTCTGTCTGCGGTCTTCTTTGCCCTTCCCCAATCTTCATGACATTGCATTTTGCGGGGTTAAATTCAAGGAACCAGTTGCTGGACCAGGTCTGTAGCCTGTCCAAATCTCTTTGTAGTCCTGCCTGATCCTCATCCGATTTAATTCTCCTCATTAACTTCACATCATTTGCAAATAGGGACACTTCTGAGTCTATCCCTTCCGTCATGTCATTCACGTATACCAAAAAAAGCACTGGTCCTAGGACCCACCCCTGTAGGACCCCGCTCGTCACAGGCGCCCACCCTGACACCTCGTCACGTACCATGACTTGTTGTTGTCTCCCTGTCTGGTATTCTCTGATCCATTGCAGTGCCTTTCCTGTTATGCGTGCCTGATCCTCTAGCTTTTGCATTAACCTCTTGTCAGGAACTGTGTCGAAGGCCTTCTTGCAGTCCAAGAAAATGCAATCTACTTACCCCTCTCTCTCTTGTCTTACTTCTGTTACCTTGTCATAAAACTCTAGTAGGTTTGTGACACAGGATTTCCCTTCCCTGAAACCGTGCTGGTTGTCATTTATAAGCTTGTTCCTTTCTAGGTGCTCCACCACTCTCCTGATAATCTTCTCCATGACTTTGCATACTATACACGTCAGTGACACTGGTTTGTAGTCTAATGTCTGGTGTCTGTCTTATTTCTTATTAATTGGGACTACATTAGCTGGGCAACTACCTTAGGTAGTTGCCCAGTTTGAATGGATGTGTTGAAGATTTTTGTTAGTGACACACACAGCATCTCTGCTCCTTCTCTAAGGACCCGGGGAGAGATGTACGGTCACACCGCCTTTGAGGTATCAAGTTCACATAGCAGCTTCTTCTCCTCGGTTTTGTGTATTTCACCCAGCACTTGTTGGTGTACCTCCCTATTCCGACTTCCTGGAGTCCTTCCTGCCTCCACTGTAAATACTTCTTTAAATCTCATTTTGAGCTCCTCACATACTTCTTGGTCTTTTCTTGTGAGCTCCCCACCTTCCTTCCTCAGCTTGATTACCTGGTCCTTGACTGTTGTTTTCCTCCTGATGTGGCTATACAACAGCTTCGGGTCAGACTTCGAGGCCGTGTCGTTTTCGTACTATCTTTGGGCCTCACTCCTTATCAGTGCCTACTCGCTTCTACCTCTTCGACTAATCTCTTGCATTTTGTTGTCACGTAGTCCATCATTTCGTTTACTGATTTTCCTACCAATTCTCTTTCCCACTGACCCTCTTGCAGGAAGTTCCTCATGCGTGTGTAGTCCTCCTTTTTATAGTTTGTTTTTTCCCATCCTACTCTAAATTCAAAACTCAGAACCACATGATCACTAGCTCCGAGGGGCCTTTCATATGTGATGTCCTCGATGTCCGAGCTACTCAAGGTGAATACGAGGTCCAGTCTTGCTGGTTCATACTCACCTCTCTTCCTGGAATTGTCCCTAACATTATGATGTATGAGGTTTTCCAGTACCACATCCATCATCTTGGCTCTCCATGTGGCTCCAGGTTTTCCCAGTCAGTCTCTTGGTGATTGAAATCACCCATAACCAGTAACTTTGTTCTACCCACCTGAGCTCTTCTGGCCACCTCAGCCAGTGTGTCCAACATTGTTCTGTTGCTTTTTTCATACTCTTCTGTTGGCCTCCTGCAGTTCTGTGGCAGGTTGTACATCACTATGTGTGTGTGTGTGTGTGTGTGTACTCACACAATTGTGATTGCAGGGGTTGATTCATAGCTCCTGGCCCCGCCTCTTCACTGGTCGCCACTAGGTCCACTCTCTCCCTCCTCCATAAGTTTTATCATACCTCTTCTTAAAGCTGTTTATGGTACCTCCCTCCGTTACCTCACTTTCCAGACTATTCCACTGCCTGACGACCCTATGAGTGAAAAAAATACTTCCTAACATCCCTGTGACTCATCTGAGTCTTCAACTTCCAATTGTGACCCCTTGTTGCTGTGTCCCATCTCTTGAATATTCTGTCTCTGTCCACCCTGTCGATTCCTTTCAGCATTTTATATGTCGTTATCATATCTACTCTGTCCCTCCTGTCCTCCAGTATTGTCAGGTCGAGTTCCCTTAACCTCTTCTCGTTGGACATTCTCCTTAGCTCCGGAACTAGTCTCGTTGCAAACCTTTGCACTTTCTCTAGTTTCCTGACGTGCTTGGACAAGTGTGGATTCCATACTGGAGCTGCATATTCCAATATGGGCCTGGCGTACAGAGTGTACAGGGTTCTGGACGACTCCTGATTGAGATACTGGAATGCTATTCTTAGGTTCGCTAGTCGCCCACATGCTGCAGCAGTTATTTGGTTGATGTGCGCCTCAGGAGAGGTGCTCGGTCTTATACACACTCCAGGATCCTTTTTCTTGAGTGAGGTTTGTAGTCTCTGGCCTCCCTAGACTGTACTCTGTCTGCGGTCTTCTTTGCCCTTCCCCGATTTTCATGACTTTGTACTTTGTGGGGTTGAACTCCAGGAGCCAGTCGTTGGACCAGGCCTGCAGCCAGTCCAGATCTGTGTGCGTGTGTGTGTGTGTGTGTGTGTGTGTGTGTGTGTGTGTGTGTGTGTGTGTGTGTGTGTGTGTGTGTGTGTGTTGCATGTGTATATAGTTATGTATACGTGCATGAATGTTATACAAATGTTGTGCGACCAAGATTCAAAAACACCAGGACCACCAACACACCACCGGACACGTTGAGATAGAGTACTGAGATACGTCGTTGAAAAACAGCGTTGAGATAGAGCGTGTATCAACGCCAGGTCAAACACAGGCTTACCCAGAGGACGCAACAATTAATTAACCTCATGTTGATAAAGAATGGGGAATAAGATGAGATAATCTACAGAATAAGAGACGAAGCAACGTTAATTCTGTCCTCTGACCTGCCTGGGGAAGGGGATCCTGCCAGGCTGCTGCAGGACCAGCCTGGTGGAGTCCTGCCAGGCTACTGCAGGACCTGGTCTGTAATAGCCTTCTCCGGCTGCCTCATCTCTCCTGACGATGCCAGAAACAGAAGGTGATTTACCATCAAGATAAATTCCACTGGAGGAAATAAGGCCAATATTTTTACCAGGAGAAAGTTCCGGCGTTTTTCCAATGTTTATGAAATTTAAAGATCTCTCCTGAGGTTTACATTTATATACGTGTGTATATATGAATGTATATATATATATATATGTATATATATATATATATATATATATATATATATATAAATATATATATATATATATATATATATATATATATATATTTTTTTTTATTATTATCACACCGGCCGATTCCCACCAAGGCAGGGTGGCCCGAAAAAGAAAAACTTTCACCATCATTCACTCCATCACTGTCTTGCCAGAAGGGTGCTTTACACTACAGTTTTTAAACTGTGACATTAACACCCCTCCTTCAGAGTGCAGGCACTGTACTTCCCATCTCCAGGACTCAAGTCCGGCCTGCCGGTTTCCCTGAATCCCTTCATAAATGTTACTTTGCTCACACTCCAACAGCACGTCAAGTATTAAAAACCATTTGTCTCCATTCACTCCTATCAAACACGCTCACGCATGCCTGCTGGAAGTCCAAGCCCCTCGCACACAAAACCTCCTTTACCCCCTCCCTCCAACCCTTCCTAGGCCGACCCCTACCCCGCCTTCCTTCCACTACAGACTGATACACTCTTGAAGTCATTCTGTTTCGCTCCATTCTCTCTACATATATATATATATTATATATATATATATATATATATATATATATATATATATATATATATATATATATATATATATATATATATACATATATATACACATATATATATAGGGAGGTCCAGTGCATTACAAATAGTGTTAGTCACTTAAGGTGAATTGGTGTTATTGCTCTTCCTGAGAGTACTGCAGCCGTGGTGGGATTATAGGGATTTGCTTGTAATCCCCCGATAAATCCAGTCAGACTGCAAGTGTATTGGGTCAGTGGTAATTCACAATAACTGCAGCTGCACTGTTAGTGTAGTGGGTGGTCGGTGTGTACACAGGGTGGTGTTGTGGTGAATGTTGGAGGTGTACTCTGCACCAGTGACCCAGGTTCAACTGTTTGATGTTGTGTTGTGGTTAAGTTGATGGGATTGTGGGTGTTGATTGATTACCACTGTTTCCACCACCAACAATAATATCCTACCCCCTCCTCTCCCTCACCAAGTAACTATCAACACCACTGTTGTTCCTACCTCACCCACCACCAACACTGCTAACAGAGCTCTCAGTAGTAGTAACCAGTTACCAGTAACCACTGTGCCAGTTGACTCACGACCAACCGTCTCTGCCTGAGTCACTGTATATTCATATTGTGCTGACCTGGCATTATTCAAAGACCCTCTCACATATGGGTACTGTGGGCGGCCAGTCAGTCAGTGTTACGAGAGGAGCGAGAGAGATAGGTACGGCTGTAAGGGCGCACTCCACCTTGTCTGTAATTATACGTAATACCAGCCTACGTGAGTATTTCTTACCTAATCCACGTGTCGAACTCCCACATGATATCACTACCAACAGTCACCTTCACTACCAACAGTCACCTTCACTACCAACAGTCACCTTCACTACCAACAGTCACCTTCACTATCAACAGTCACCTTCACTACCAACAGTCACCTTCACTACCAACAGTCACCTTCACTACCAACAGTCACCTTCACTACCAAGAGTCACCTTCACTACCAGCAGTCACCTTCACTACCAGCAGTCACCTTCACTACCAACAGTCACCTTCACTACCAGCAGTCACCTTCACTACCAGCAGTCACCTTCACTACCAACAGTCACCTTCACTACCAGCAGTCACCTTCACTACCAAGTCACCTTCACTACCATCAGTCACCTTCACTACCAACAGTCACCTTCACTACCAACAATCACCCTCACTACCAACAATCACCATCACTACCAACAATCACCTTCACTACCAACAATCACCTTCGCTACCAACAATCACCTTTACCAACAATCACCCTCACTACCAACAATCACCTTCACTACCAACAATCACCTTCGCTACCAACAATCACCTTTACCAACAATCACCCTCACCAACAATCACCTTCACTACCAACAGTCACCTTCACTACCAACAATCACCTTCACTACCAACAGTCACCCTCACTACCAACAATCACCTTCACTACCAACAATCACCTTCACTACCAACAGTCACCTTCACTACCAACAATCACCTCCGCTACCAACAATCACCTCCATTACCAACAATCACCTTCACTACTAACAATCACCTTCACTACCAACAGTCACCTTCACTACCAACAATCACCTTCACAATCAACAATCATCACTACCAACAATCACCTTCACTACCAACAATCACCTTCACTACCAACAGCCACCTTCACTACCAACAATCACCTTCACTACCAACAATCACCTCCACTACCAACAATCACCTTCACTACCAACAACCACCTTCACTACTAACAATCACCTTCACTGCCAACAGTCACCTTCACTACCAACAATCACCCTCACTACCAACAATCACCTCCACTACCAACAATCACCTTCACTACCAACAATCACCTTCGCTACCAACAATCACCTTTACCAACAATCACCCTCACTACCAACAATCACCTTCACTACCAACAATCACCTTCGCTACCAACAATCACCTTTACCAACAATCACCTTCACTACCAACAATCACCTTCACTACCAACAGTCACCCTCACTACCAACAATCACCTTCACTACCAACAATCACCTTTACTACCAACAGTCACCTTCACTACCAACAATCACCTCCGCTACCAACAATCACCTCCATTACCAACAATCACCTTCACTACTAACAATCACCTTCACTACCAACAGTCACCTTCACTACCAACAATCACCTTCACTACCAACAATCATCACTACCAACAATCACCTTCACTACCAACAATCACCTTCACTACCAACAGCCACCTTCACTACCAACAATCACCTTCACTACCAACAATCACCTCCACTACCAACAATCACCTTCACTACCAACAACCACCTTCACTACCAACAATCACCTTCACTGCCAACAGTCACCTTCACTACCAACAATCACCCTCACTACCAACAATCACCTCCACTACCAACAATCACCTTCACTACCAACAATCACCTCCACTACCAACAATCATCTTCGCTACCAACAATCACCTTCACTACCAACAATCACCTTCACTACTAGCAAAAAATTGTGACCATCCCCCAAACATTCTCCTCAGAACTTTCCATCACACTTGTCAATACCTTCATGGTACAACTCCACTTACTCCATCACTTTCCATGGAGGTCTCCTCCCTTACCTCCATTTCTCCAACAGGGACCTCCTTCCCTTCCCATTCTCTACCACAAGCAGGGTCCTCCTCTTTTCTTACCACAGGCAGGGGGACCCTCATCTATCCCTCATTCTTCAGGGGTGCCCCACACATCCCTAACCCCAGGTAAGGGGCCCCCATCCGTGGGCTGCAACTGTCAGCTGAACAAGGGACCCCCACACAACACGTCATTGGAGCCGCCACAAGAGTGTTTGTGCATTCAGTTGTTCTCTTGTGTGTGTGGGAACCTGTGACGCTGCTCCTCTGTTTGTCCTACAGTTTCCTTCACTGTACCTAGTGTATATATTTTTCTTCGTTGTTTTCTGTGTGTGTGTGTGTGTGTGTGTGTGTGTGTGTGTGTGTGTGTGTGTGTGTGTGTGTGTGTGTGTGTGTGTGTGTGTGTGATTGATGGGTATGTGATATGTGGGGTGTGCTTGTATGAGTGTGATGTGTGGTATGGGTATACTCACCTATTTGTACTCCCCCACTTTTTGCTGGTCGCTACTAGGTCCACTCTCCCTTCTCCATGAGCTTTATCGTACCTCTTCTTAAAGTTATGTATGGATCCTACCTCCACTACATCACTCTCCGGACTCTTCCACTTCCTGACAACTCTGTTAATGAAGAAATACTTTCTAACATCCCTGTAACTCATCTGAGTCTTCAACTTCCGGTTGTGACCCCTTGTTCCTGTATCCCATCTCTGAAACATCCTGTCTCTGTCCACCTTGTCAGTTCCTCTCAGTATTTTATATGTCGTTATCATGTCCCCCTATTCACTAGTCTTGTTGCAAATCTTTGCACTTTCTCTAATTTCTTGACGTGCTTGACCAGGTGTGGGTTCCATGCTGGTTCAGTATGCTCCAATATGGGCCTGACGTACACGGTGTACAGACTCTTGAACGATTCCTTACTGAGGTGTCTAAACGCTATTCTTAGGCGCCAGGTGCCCACATGCTGCAACAGTTATTTGTATATGAACGGTATACAATGCCGACAAGTTGAAAAATTTAGACAAATTTTTCAACTTGTCAGTATTGTTATATTATTATTATTTTTTTTTATTATCACACTGGCCGATTCCCACCAAGGCAGGGTGGCCCGAAAAAGAAAAACTTTCACCATCATTCACTCCATCACTGTCTTGCCAGAAGGGTGCTTTACACTACAGTTTTTAAACTGCAACATTAACACCCCTCCTTCAGAGTGCAGGCACTGTACTTCCCATCTCCAGGACTCAAGTCCGGCCTGCCGGTTTCCCTGAATCCCTTCACAAATGTTACTTTGCTCACACTCCAACAGCACGTCAAGTATTAAAAACCATTTGTCTCCATTCACTCCTATCAAACACGCTCACGCATGCCTGCTGGAAGTCCAAGCCCCTCGCACACAAAACCTCCTTTACCCCCTCCCTCCAACCTTTCCTAGGCCGACCCCTACCCCGCCTTCCTTCCACTACAGACTGATACACTCTTGAAGTCATTCTGTTTCGCTCCATTCTCTCTACATGTCCGAACCACCTCAACAACCCTTCCTCAGCCCTCTGGACAACAGTTTTGGTAATCCCGCACCTCCTCCTAACTTCCAAACTACGAATTCTCTGCATTATATTCACACCACACATTGCCCTCAGACATGACATCTCCACTGCCTCCAGCCTTCTCCTCGCTGCAACATTCATCACCCACGCTTCACACCCATATAAGAGCGTTGGTAAAACTATACTCTCATACATTCCCCTCTTTGCCTCCAAGGACAAAGTTCTTTGTCTCCACAGACTCCTAAGTGCACCACTCACTCTTTTTCCCTCATCAATTCTATGACTCACCTCATCTTTCATAGACCCATCCGCTGACACGTCCACTCCCAAATATCTGAATACGTTCACCTCCTCCATACTCTCTCCCTCCAATCTGATATCCAATCTTTCATCACCTAATCTTTTTGTTATCCTCATAACCTTACTCTTTCCTGTATTCACCTTTAATTTTCTTCTTTTGCACATCCTACCAAATTCATCCACCAATCTCTGCAACTTCTCTTCAGAATCTCCCAAGAGCACAGTGTCATCAGCAAAGAGCAGCTGTGACAACTCCCACTTTGTGTGTGATTCTTTATCTTTTAACTCCACGCCTCTTGCCAAGACCCTCGCATTTATTTCTCTTACAACCCCATCTATAAATATATTAAACAACCACGGTGACATCACACATCCTTGTCTAAGGCCTACTTTTACTGGGAAAAAATTTCCCTCTTTCCTACATACTCTAACTTGAGCCTCACTATCCTCGTAAAAACTCTTCACTGCTTTCAGTAACCTACCTCCTACACCATACACCTGCAACATCTGCCACATTGCCCCCCTATCCACCCTGTCATACGCCTTTTCCAAATCCATAAATGCTACAAAGACCTCTTTAGCCTTATCTAAATACTGTTCACTTATATGTTTCACTGTATTGTATACCGTTCATATACAACTTGTCAGACACTGCAACATCATGGATTCTTGGTTCAGAGAACATCCACATTACCTCTTCACAGCTGCTACTACTACTACTATTACCACCACTAACCCGTGCCTCGGGTATGATCTACTTCCACTTGGGATTCCCGCCCACCAGTCACTATGCCCTCCATCTTCCGCCAGTATAAAAGCAGCAGCCTTCTTGCCTGTGGTCCAGAATCTTCTTGACCACGGTGCTCTTAACACCAACTTCAAGGCTGAGGGACTGATTACCTCATCTTTTGTATATAGTTCTACTGTCTTCTAATCATGCCCTAGAATTTGTATTGATAAAGCCACTGGATGGCGAAACGTCTACAATAAAGAAAGCCAGATGTTGCACGTGTCTAATTTTTCAGCAGTTATTTGGTTGATATGCGTCTCAGGAGATGTGCTTGGTATTATACTCACCCCAAGATCCTTTTCCTTGAGTGGGGGTTACAGTCTTTTGCCCCCTAGCCTGTACTCTGTCTACGGTCTGCTTTGACCTTCCCAGTCTTCATGACTTTGCACTTGGTGGGGGTAAACTTCAGGAGCCAGTTGCTGGACCAGGCTTGCGGCCTGCCCAGATCCCTTTGTAGTCCTACTTGATCCTCATTCGATTTAATTATTCCCATTAGCGTCACATCGTCTGCAAAAAGGGACACCTCTGAATCTATCCCTTCCCTCATGTCACTCACATATACCAGAAACAGCACCGGTCCTAGGCTTGACCCCTGTGGAACCCCGCTTTTCACAGGTGCCTATTCTGACACCTCGTCACGTACCATGACTCATTGTTTCCTCCTTCAGGTATTCTCTGATCTATTGCACTGCCTTTCCTGTTGTTCTTGCCTGCTCCTCTACCTTTTGCACTACTCTCTTGTGTGGAAAACCTTACAGTCCAAGAAAATGCCATCTACCCCACCTCTCTCTCTCTATTGTGTGTGTGTGAGAGAGAGAGAGAGAGAGAGAGAGAGATCTTGCACTTAGCAGTCATCTCAGCATTATCTTCCCTTCACATTCATGTACGCGAGAAGCACAATCGGAATGAAGAAATGCATAACTTCAAAAACTTAATGTTAATGAATGCATCCATATAATCGCCTTTAAAATATTTATTTTACAACTAATTACCAATTATCATAAATATATCAATGAGAACTAATTAGCCACGAATAAAAACAATCGTCATCATACGAGTGGGATTATATTCCCAATAACATTTCACAATAATATTATATTTCAGTAAGTGCATGTGTAAGTGTGCTTACACAATTTAACGTTCATAAGTTATTGTCCCGTCACTTAAATAATCCAGCTGACCTCAGGGCACAACACAGTGCTCACAACTACGTCACTGTCTTGACGTCATTGTCTTTGACATCACTACTATTGTTCTCTGTTTGTTCGTTAGTCTGTAATATTAGTATAGACTGGTAAGGTAGTCTGGTGCACTCCAAATTCGTCTGGATGAGCCTTAGAAATGGTTTGGAAAGTGGCTGTTGGAGTTTGATATTAGCAAACTTAAGCTAACGAGAACAGGGATTGTTGGAATGGAAGGTACTGCCGTCGACTCAACTGATGAGAGGATAAATAAATCGTGAGTCAGCTGGAGAAAAAAATATCTCGGGATCTACGTAAGAACAGCTTTGATCATCATAACACACACACACACACACACACACACACACACAGGATGTTCCAGAGATGGGACACATAAACAAGGGGCCACAATTGGAAGCTGAAGACTCAGATGAGTCAGAGGGATGTTAGGAAGTATTTCTTCAGTCATATAGTAGTTAGGAAGTGGAATAGTCTGGCAAGCGATGTAGTGGAGGCAGGAACTATACATAGTTTTAAGAGGAGGTATGATAAAGCTCATGGAGCAGGGAGAGAGAGGACCTAGTAGCGGTCGGTGAAGAGGCGGGGCCAGGAGTTGAGTCTCGACCCCTGTAACCACAATTAGGTGAGTACACACACACACACACACACACACACACACACACACACACACACACACACACACACACACACACACACACACACACACACACACACACACATACACACACACACATTCCTCGGCAGATTCTCCAACGATCTTCAGAAATTATTAGACAAAGCATAAAAAAAAATACGTGAAACGTAGCGTATTGGAAAACTTTAATCTTGAGAGGATGAGAGGCTGAGTTAGAGAGAGAGAGAGAGAGAGGCTTGTGAAGCTATTGATTACCTTTTTATGTTCACACCTGATGTCTCTTGATAACGTAACCACTCAGTTATCTCTTCGTCAGGAAGACAACGCGAGTACTCCCAGTCTCGTCACTGAAATATGTTTTCATTACGCTTTGCTTTTTATCTGAGATTATTCGTCATTTCCCAAAATTCTTTTCAAAATAAATGGAAGTCTTGCAAGATGGATGAGAATTATTAGATTTTTATAAATTATAAGATAAAGGAGAGAGAGAGAGAGTGAACATTTTAAATCATATTTTGGTAATTTGGTTTCAGGAGAAGAAGACTGCAAATAGTTTCTTCCAAATATCTGAGACCAGTGACGAGAAACTTCGACGTACACAAACCAGCCCAAGGCCGCTGTTTGTTGTCGGTTTACAGGGCCACCGACAGGATACGCCGTATATTCCTGTTGCTGGTTTAAAGGGGCCACTGATAGCTTACACCGTATTGAGCCGCAAGAGACCTGAGGTGAGGTGACACCATTCCTTGTTCGCGTAACACACACCAACACCAACTTTTTCAAAACAAACGTAGACTATCGCCAACAATTTCAAGGAAAGTGTCAACAGCTGCGAACAATTTACAACACTTTCGACTACTGGCGACACTGAGAGCTAACCGGTGCTAACAACTCTCCGTAGTTATGAACAGATTTTTAATGATGTTAAATCAGGGTTTCTCAGACCAGACAGGCATGACTTGTCCTCAGTACTTTTGCTCCTTTCTTTTCTGATAAACCAAAATAGTAGAATAGACGCACCTTCCAAAACAATCTTTCATCGAAACAACGTTTCGCTCTGCATATAGACGAGAGTCAATGTATATAGCGCATTAAACAAGCCATGGTACAGGTGGGGCTTGAACTCGCGGCAAGTGAGTCGTAAAACTCCAGGCCAGCGCGTAAGCCACTAGGCTTAGGCCCTGCGTGTACATAAGTATTATAGTTGGTTGGCTGATTGGATTGTTAAGTCTAATGACTGCACGAAGGTCATTCAAGCTGCGAGTCACCTTGTTACCACCAGCCAAAAAAACTTTAAGTCCTAAAACAGGATTAAGATAAACTCTCAGTGTTGTTATAGTGTTGTTACAGTGTTGCAGTATTGTTACAGTGTTGTTACTTGTGTTACAGTGTTATTACAGTGTTGTTACAGTATTGTTAGTGTTGTTACAGTGTTATTATAGTATTGTTACAGTGTTGCAGTATTGTTACAGTGTTGTTACAGTGTTGCAGTATTGTTACTTGTGTTGTTACTTGTGTTACAGTGTTATTACAGTGTTGTTACAGTATTGTTAGTGTTGTTACAGTGTTATTATAGTATTGTTACAGTGTTGCAATATTGTTACAGTGTTGTTACAGTGTTGCAGTATTGTTACTTGTGTTGTTACTTGTGTTACAGTGTTATTACAGTGTTGTTACAGTATTGTTAGTGTTGTTACGGTGCTGCAGTGTTGTTACAGTATTGTTAGTGTAGTTGCAGTGTTATCACATTGTTACAGTATTGTTACAGTGTTGTTACAGTATTGTTTCAGTGTTGTTACAGTATTGTTACAGTGTTGTTACAGCATTGTTACAGTGTTGTTAGTGTTGTTACAGTATTGTTACAGTGTTGTTAGTGTTACAGCATTGTTACAGTGTTGTTGCAGTTTCTTGTTAGTTGTTGCTTTGTTCTTGTTAAAATTATTACTTTGTTATAGCTAGAATTGTTACTTTGTTTGTCCATCTTAGAGAGTTGTTGCTTTGTTTGTCCATCTTAGAGAGTTGTTGCTTTGTTTGTCCATCTTAAAGAGTTGTTGCTTTGTTTGTCCATCTTAGAGAGTTGTTGCTTTGTTTGTCCATCTTAAAGAGTTGTTGCTTTGTTTGTCCATCTTAGAGAGTTGTTGCTTTGTTTGTCCATCTTAGAGAGTTGTTGCTTTGTTTGTCCATCTTAAAGAGTTGTTGCTTTGTTTGTCCATCTTAGAGAGTTGTTGCTTTGTTTGTCCATCTTAAAGAGTTGTTGCTTTGTTTGTCCATCTTAGAGAGTTGTTGCTTTGTTTGTCCATCTTAGAGAGTTGTTACTTTGTTTGTCCATCTTAGAGAGTTGTTGCTTTGTTTGTCCATCTTAGAGAGTTGTTGCTTTGTTTGTCCATCTTAGAGAGTTGTTACTTTGTTTGTCCATCTTAGAGAGTTGTTGCTTTGTTTGTCCATCTTAGAGAGTTGTTGCTTTGTTTGTCCATCTTAGAGAGTTGTTGCTTTGTTTGTCCATCTTAGAGAGTTGTTACTTTGTTTGTCCATCTTAGAGAGTTGTTGCTTTGTTTGTCCATCTTAGAGAGTTGTTGCTTTGTTTGTCCATCTTAAAGAGTTGTTGCTTTGTTTGTCCATCTTAGAGAGTTGTTGCTTTGTTTGTCCATCTTAAAGAGTTGTTGCTTTGTTTGTCCATCTTAGAGAGTTGTTACTTTGTCGTCTTCACAACCAGGATGGCAGGTTCCATGATGCTGGCGAAGGGATTTCGATCCGATGAATTAGCACTGTCTTCCACTTCTTTGGATCAAAACCATGGTATTGGTAGGTGCTTCCTTTTGCCTACTTTCTCTCTCTCTCTCTCTCTCTCTCTCTCTCTCTCTCTCTCTCTCTCTCTCTCTCTCTCTCTCTCTTCCTCCGTTTCTCTCCCCTCCATTTTCCCCACATTAAACAATATATAATATGCTCTGGGTTTAATACTCAGCTTCAGCATTGTTGCAGCAAGTGATTATGGCTGGATCAGCCTAAGTGGTAGAATTTAGGAGGCTGCAGAGTGGCCAATTGACGCCGGGCAAGTAATGCTACGCTGCCAGTTTAATATCCTTGTTATACGAGCCAGTTGCCAGATATTTTCCCTCCTCTAATAGCAGTGGCAAGACTTGCCATCTTAGAGTTTATATATATATATATATATATATATATATATATATATATATATATATATATATATATATATATATATATGTGTGTGTGTGTGTGTGTGTGTGTGTGTGTGTGTAAGCAAAATAAGCCACCGAGGTGTGAAAAAAACTAGCTGCAGTCCTTTTGCACTTCACCCAGTGCCTCGTAAGGAGCTGTACAATTTTACAAAGGGCAGGAGTGGCAAAACCATCAGCTGAGGGAAGTCTGAGTGAAGCTGACCATAACTTCAATCTGAGAGAGAGAGAGACAGCATCTCTCAAACCCACACTACACCCATCCTACCCTCCCACAGGGGACGACATTGTAAGCAAGAAGAGTTAAGATATAAGACGAGAGACAATACCTGATACAAGAATATAAAACACGAAAGCAATCTCCAGCAGCCCGATAACAATGAAGACAACGTATCTAGCCGGTACTTAGGCCCAGTGAATTCAGAACTCCAGAGACTCA
Organism: Cherax quadricarinatus; assembly: GCF_038502225.1. Taxonomy (NCBI): domain Eukaryota; kingdom Metazoa; phylum Arthropoda; class Malacostraca; order Decapoda; family Parastacidae; genus Cherax; species Cherax quadricarinatus. Next base: position 59,987,595 of record NC_091296.1, read on the forward strand.
TGATGTGTGTGGCACTTAAGACTAAATGTTAGACGAAGCAGATATTACAAGGAACCTAATGGAAATAGGTCAATTTGTCTGACTTTCCTGGGGGTTATCCTAGGTAATTTACATATACTGTTACTGTGTAGGATAATCGTACTTAAGTGTCATCAGCTTGTTGGTAATTTAGTCACAACCCAGAAATAACCTTTGGTCTGGGTTGTTAACTGTGAAGTAGAATTACTTAGTTGTTTTAGTATTAATGTAGATAACTGTTAGATAAATCAATGTACATCCATGTATATACACGTCTCAGCTTGCTAGCAGCAGCTCAATCAATGTACATCCATGTATATATACGTCTCAGCTTGCTAGCAGCAGCTCAATCAATGTACATCTATGTATATACACGTCTCAGCTTGCTAGCAGCAGCTCAATCAATGTACATCCATGTATATACACGTCTCAGCTTGCTAGCAGCAGCTCAATCAATGTACATCCATGTATATACACGTCTCAGCTTGCTAGCAGCAGCTCCTTGCTAAATGCCGACGCCTGCGGTCGAATTTACTCTATGAAATATATACGTATTATAATCAGTCAATATCGTAGTCGCTTAACCAACGGGACTTGAGAAAATTCGTGTTTATTAACGTTGTAGTTCCGTGTTGGATCTGGTATAATGGCGCTGAGGACGGACGCCCATCATAGCACGTTGATGGTGCACAGCAAGTGAAATTGACCCCTGGTGTCAAGTGATATAAGATAATTTCACTCGCCTTTGACAACTGGCCCCACACACACACAACAACAACAACATCAACAGCAGCGTTACATCTACTAAACAAAATCTTTTTCACCTCTCAAATATGTACGTCTCGTAGCAACAAAAATAGTCCTCAACAGCGAGAACACGAGAACTTCAAGAACAAAATCAACACATCATGGAGCAACTTACACAGGTTCCAACCCCACACACTTTATGAAGATTATTTACATTAACTCGTCTTCCAGAGCAGAGAAACGTGAGTTAGAGAAAACTGTACAACACAAAAAAATCCCACGATAATAGAAAGGTAGAAAAGAGAAGACATGACATTAGAGAGGCTGAAAAGAGAAGACATGACATTAGAGAGGCTGAAAAGAGAAGACATGACATTAGAGAGGCTGAAAAGAGAAGACATGACATTAGAGAGGCTGAAAAGAGAAGACATGACATTAGAGAGGCTGAAAAGAGAAGACATGACATTAGAGAGGCTGAAAAGAGAAGACATGACATTAGAGAGGCTGAAAAGAGAAGACATGACATTAGAGAGGCTGAAAAGAGAAGACATGACATTAGAGAGGCTGAAAAGAGAAGACATGACATTAGAGGCTGAAAAGAGGAGACATGACATTAGAGAGGCTGAAGAGAGGAGTCGTGATATTAGAGATGTAAAATGTGACATGATGGGTTTCCTAGAAGTCAAAATGACTTCCAGACGTTACCATGGGTCTCCTAGCACTCAGAAAGGACTCTTAAAGGTCAGAATGGGTCTCTTAAAGGTCCGACTGGGTCTCCTAGAGGTCAGAATGGGTCTCCTAGAACTCAGAATGGGACTCCTAGAGGTTAGAATGGGTCTCCTAGAGGTCAGAATGACGTAAAGATAACTACAGGATTGGCAAGAACTGCTTGGAAAGAATGGTATTAGGATAAAGGAAAACAATGAAATAGGGAAAACAATAACTAGAGAGAAGTTATAATAGTATATACCTAGAGAGAAGTTATAATAGTATATACCTAGAGAGAAGTTATAATAGTATATACCTAGAGAGAAGTTATAATAGTATATACCTAGAGAGAAGTTATAATAGTATATACCTAGAGAGAAGTTATAATAGTATATACCTAGAGAGAAGTTATAATAGTATATACCTAGAGAGAAGTTATAATAGTATATACCTAGAGAGAAGTTATAATAGTATATACCTAGAGAGAAGTTATAATAGTATATACCTAGAGAGAAGTTATAATAGTATATACCTAGAGAGAAGTTATAATAGTATATACCTAGAGAGAAGTTATAATAGTATATACCTAGAGAGAAGTTATAATAGTATATACCTAGAGAGAAGTTATAATAGTATATACCTAGAGAGAAGTTATAATAGTATATACCTAGAGAGAAGTTATAATAGTATATACCTAGAGAGAAGTTATAATAGTATATACCTAGAGAGAATTTGTAGATTTTAGTATCTCATCAACCTGAATCAATACTTTGTGTGTGTTTGTGTCTATATATGTGTAAACCTTTGCAAATAAGTACACACGTGTCTGTACAGTAATACTAATCACACACACACACACACACACACACACACACACACACACACATATATATATATATATATATATATATATATATGTGTGTGTGTGTGTGTGTGTGTGTGTGTGTGTGTGTGTGTGTGTATATATATATATATATATATATATATATATATATATATATATATATATATATATATATTTTATATATATATATATATATATATATATATATATATATATATATATATATATATATATATATATATATATATATATATATATATATATATACAAATACCATTATCTATATATTATCTCTCTCTCTTCTGGGTAATAATTACCCTGAGCGGACTTAGGGTCCAGAAGGCATTTAAGGAGAGACTGCGTTATGTGTGTTCAGCTGTAATCAGCAAAGCAGATGTATTTTACTCCTGCAGCACGACGGGAGTTATAGAATGTAGCTGTATGTTGTAGGATGTAGCTGGATGTTGTAGGATGTAGCTGTATGTTGTAGGATGTAGCTGGATGTTGTAGGATGTAGCTGTATGTTGTAGGATGTAGCTGGATGTTGTAGGATGTAGCTGTATGTTGTAGGATGTAGCTGGATGTTGTAGGATGTAGCTGGATGTTGTAGGATGTAGCTGGATGTTGTAGGATGTAGCTGGATGTTGTAGGCCGTAGTGGCTTCTGCAGTTCCTCTTCTGTGGTATCTGAGTGCAGTTTTGGGTTACCTTCGAACCACGGTATCTGGAGGTCACCATTTGCACTCTTATTTCGTAAATGTATTGAATGCTTCACACATTTACATTCTGTGGAGAAAATGGGTGTTAATTCGTCGGGGACAACGTCCACGGGATCGGAAGCTTCCCAGTCCTCATCCTCCTCTGTTAGATTGCTCGGAATTTTTGGCTTTGTTAACTTCTGTTGTTTATTGAAGTGATGAGCAACAGTTCGATTGGGTGTAGTTAGTTACTGTATCTCTGAAAGATGCAGTTATGATCAAGAATAACTGGAAGCTTGAAGATCAGCCGATCATGCTATAAACTGTCAAAGGCCTCATTCACATCCCTCGTTGTTAAGCTTGTAGATCATCCCAGCATGCCATCAGCTACCAGACGCCTTATACACATCTCTCTATGCAATAAGATCGCAGTAAACAAGTAATATCACAGTATGCAAAATAACCAGTGAAAAAAAAATAGTGAAATCTCAAGCGCTTTCTTGATTTCCCACATGATCAAGGAATAATGTGAAAAAACACGAAAGGACTCGGAATTTCACTATTTTCTTCCCCACTGTGGTTACTTTTGCACATCATTGTTACGAGGTTCATCCTCTCCCCAGTTACGTGTTCCTTCCACTGCAATAATTAAGATGTTTACAGGTGATGCAGAGGAATATTACAATATAACAAGAGGAATAATACAATATAACAAGAGGAATATTACAATATAACAAGAGGAATATTACAATATAACAAGAGGAATATTACAATATAACAAGAGGAATAATACAATATAACAAGAGGAATATTACAATATAACAAGAGGAATATTACAATATAACAAGAGGAATAATACAATATAACAAGAGGAATATTACAATATAACAAGAGGAATATACAATATAACAAGAGGAATATACAATATAACAAGAGGAATATTACAATATAACAAGAGGAATATTACAATATAACAAGAGGAATATTACAATATAACAAGAGGAATATTACAATATAACAAGAGGAATATTACAATATAACAAGAGGAATATTACAATATAACAAGAGGAATATACAATATAACAAGAGGAATATTACAATATAACAAGAGGAATATTACAATATAACAAGAGGAATATACAATATAACAAGAGGAATATACAATATAACAAGAGGAATATTACAATATAACAAGAGGAATATTACAATATAACAAGAGGAATATTACAATATAACAAGAGGAATATACAATATAACAAGAGGAATATTACAATATAACAAGAGGAATAATACAATATAACAAGAGGAATATTACAATATAACAAGAGGAATATACAATATAACAAGAGGAATATTACAATATAACAAGAGGAATATTACAATATAACAAGAGGAATATTACAAGTAGTAATATTCCATGTAATAGATCAGAATGGTGTCCTCGAAGTTAAAATTAGTTGCATTTCTTCAGTGGGAGAATTGTGGGTCAGTTGTGCAGTGTTACAGCCACGGTATTGTGGGTCAGTTGTGCAGTGTTACAGCCACGGTATTGTGGGTCAGTTGTGCAGTGTTACAGCCACGGTATTGTAGGTCAGTTGTGCAGTGTTACAGCCACGGTATTGTAGGTCAGTTGTGCAGTGTTACAGCCACGGTATTGTGGGTCAGTTGTGCAGTGTTACAGCCACGGTATTGTGGGTCAGTTGTGCAGTGTTACAGCCACGGTATTGTGGGTCAGTTGTGCAGTGTTACAGCCACGGTATTGTGGGTCAGTTGTGCAGTGTTACAGCCACGGTATTGTAGGTCAGTTGTGCAGTGTTACAGCCACGGTATTGTAGGTCAGTTGTGCAGTGTTACAGCCACGGTATTGTAGGTCAGTTGTGCAGTGTTACAGCCACGGTATTGTAGGTCAGTTGTGCAGTGTTACAGCCACGGTATTGTAGGTCAGTTGTGCAGTGTTACAGCCACGGTATTGTAGGTCAGTTGTGCAGTGTTACAGCCACGGTATTGTAGGTCAGTTGTGCAGTGTTACAGCCACGGTATTGTAGGTCAGTTGTGCAGTGTTACAGCCACGGTATTGTAGGTCAGTTGTGCAGTGTTACAGCCACGGTATTGTAGGTCAGTTGTGCAGTGTTACAGCCACGGTATTGTGGGTCAGTTGTGCAGTGTTACAGCCACGGTATTGTGGGTCAGTTGTGCAGTGTTACAGCCACGGTATTGTAGGTCAGTTGTGCAGTGTTACAGCCACGGTATTGTGGGTCAGTTGTGCAGTGTTACAGCCACGGTATTGTGGGTCAGTTGTGCAGTGTTACAGCCACGGTATTGTGGGTCAGTTGTGCAGTGTTACAGCCACGGTATTGTAGGTCAGTTGTGCAGTGTTACAGCCACGGTATTGTGGGTCAGTTGTGCAGTGTTACAGCCACGGTATTGTGGGTCAGTTGTGCAGTGTTACAGCCACGGTATTGTGGGTCAGTTGTGCAGTGTTACAGCCACGGTATTGTGGGTCAGTTGTGCAGTGTTACAGCCACGGTATTGTGGGTCAGTTGTGCAGTGTTACAGCCACGGTATTGTAGGTCAGTTGTGCAGTGTTACAGCCACGGTATTGTGGGTCAGTTGTGCAGTGTTACAGCCACGGTATTGTAGGTCAGTTGTGCAGTGTTACAGCCACGGTATTGTAGGTCAGTTGTGCAGTGTTACAGCCACGGTATTGTAGGTCAGTTGTGCAGTGTTACAGCCACGGTATTGTGGGTCAGTTGTGCAGTGTTACAGCCACGGTATTGTAGGTCAGTTGTGCAGTGTTACAGCCACGGTATTGTAGGTCAGTTGTGCAGTGTTACAGCCACGGTATTGTGGGTCAGTTGTGCAGTGTTACAGCCACGGTATTGTAGGTCAGTTGTGCAGTGTTACAGCCACGGTATTGTGGGTCAGTTGTGCAGTGTTACAGCCACGGTATTGTGGGTCAGTTGTGCAGTGTTACAGCCACGGTATTGTAGGTCAGTTGTGCAGTGTTACAGCCACGGTATTGTAGGTCAGTTGTGCAGTGTTACAGCCACGGTATTGTGGGTCAGTTGTGCAGTGTTACAGCCACGGTATTGTAGGTCAGTTGTGCAGTGTTACAGCCACGGTATTGTGGGTCAATTGTGCAGTGTTACAGCCACGGTATTGTGGGTCAGTTGTGCAGTGTTACAGCCACGGTATTGTAGGTCAGTTGTGCAGTGTTACAGCCACGGTATTGTGGGTCAGTTGTGCAGTGTTACAGCCACGGTATTGTGGGTCAGTTGTGCAGTGTTACAGCCACGGTATTGTGGGTCAGTTGTGCAGTGTTACAGCCACGGTATTGTGGGTCAGTTGTGCAGTGTTACAGCCACGGTATTGTGGGTCAGTTGTGCAGTGTTACAGCCACGGTATTGTGGGTCAGTTGTGCAGTGTTACAGCCACGGTATTGTGGGTCAGTTGTGCAGTGTTACAGCCACGGTATTGTAGGTCAGTTGTGCAGTGTTACAGCCACGGTATTGTGGGTCAGTTGTGCAGTGTTACAACCACGGTATTGTAGGTCAGTTGTGCAGTGTTACAGCCACGGTATTGTGGGTCAGTTGTGGGTCAGTTGTGCAGTGTTACAGCCACGGTATTGTGGGTCAGTTGTGCAGTGTTACAGCCGGTATTGTAGGTCAGTTGTATTACAGCCACGGTAGGTCAGTTGTGCAGTGTTACAGCCACGGTATTGTGGGTCAGTTGTGCAGTGTTACAGCCACGGTATTGTGGGTCAGTTGTGCAGTGTTACAGCCACGGTATTGTGGGTCAGTTGTGCAGTGTTACAGCCACGGTATTGTGGGTCAGTTGTGCAGTGTTACAGCCACGGTATTGTGGGTCAGTTGTGCAGTGTTACAGCCACGGTATTGTGGGTCAGTTGTGCAGTGTTACAGCACACGGTATTGTGCAGTGTTGGGTCAGTTGTGCAGTGTTACAGCCACGGTATTGTAGGTCAGTTGTACAGTGTTACAGCCACGGTATTGTAGGTCAGTTGTGCAGTGTTACAGCCACGGTATTGTGGGTCAGTTGTGCAGTGTTACAGCCACGGTATTGTGGGTCAGTTGTGCAGTGTTACAGCCACGGTATTGTGGGTCAGTTGTGCAGTGTTACAGCCACGGTATTGTGGGTCAGTTGTGCAGTGTTACAGCCACGGTATTGTGGGTCAGTTGTGCAGTGTTACAGCCACGGTATTGTGGGTCAGTTGTGCAGTGTTACAGCCACGGTATTGTAGGTCAGTTGTACAGTGTTACAGCCACGGTATTGTAGGTCCGTTGTGCAGTGTTACAGCCACGGTATTGTGGGTCAGTTGTGCAGTGTTACAGCCACGGTATTGTAGGTCAGTTGTGCAGTGTTACAGCCACGGTATTGTGGGTCAGTTGTGCAGTGTTACAGCCACGGTATTGTGGGTCAGTTGTGCAGTGTTACAGCCACGGTATTGTGGGTCAGTTGTGCAGTGTTACAGCCACGGTATTGTGGGTCAGTTGTGCAGTGTTACAGCCACGGTATTGTGGGTCAGTTGTGCAGTGTTACAGCCACGGTATTGTGGGTCAGTTGTGCAGTGTTACAGCCACGGTATTGTGGGTCAGTTGTACAGTGTTACAGCCACGGTATTGTGGGTCAGTTGTGCAGTGTTACAGCCACGGTATTGTAGGTCAGTTGTGCAGTGTTACAGCCACGGTATTGTAGGTCAGTTGTGCAGTGTGACAGCCCCGGTATTGTAGGTCAGTTGTGCAGTGTTACAGCCACGGTATTGTAGGTCAGTTGTGCAGTGTTACAGCCACGGTATTGTAGGTCAGTTGTGCAGTGTGACAGCCCCGGTATTGTAGGTCAGTTGTGCAGTGTTACCGCCACGGTATTGTAGGTCAGTTGTGCAGTGTTACAGCCACGGTATTGTAGGTCAGTTGTGCAGTGTTACAGCCACGGTATTGTAGGTCAGTTGTGCAGTGTTACAGCCACGGTATTGTAGGTCAGTTGTGCAGTGTTACAGCCACGGTATTGTGGGTCAGTTGTGCAGTGTTACAGCCACGGTATTGTAGGTCAGTTGTGCAGTGTTACAGCCACGGTATTGTAGGTCAGTTGTGCAGTGTTACAGCCACGGTATTGTAGGTCAGTTGTGCAGTGTTACAGCCATTGTATTGTGGGTCAGTTGTGCAGTGTTACAGCCACGGTATTGTAGGTCAGTTGTGCAGTGTTACAGCCATGGTATTGTGGGTCAGTTGTACAGTGTTACAGCCACGGTATTGTAGGTCAGTTGTGCAGTGTTACAGCCACGGTATTGTAGGTCAATTGTGCAGTGTTACAGCCACGGTACTGTAGGTCAGTTGTGCAGTGTTACAGTCATGGTATTGTGGGTCAGTTGTGCAGTGTTACAGCCACGGTATTGTAGGTCAGTTGTGCAGTGTTACAGCCACGGTATTGTAGGTCAGTTGTGCAGTGTTACAGCCATGGTATTGTGGGTCAGTTATGCAGTGTTACAGCCATGGTATTGTGAGTCAGTTGTGAAGTGTTACAGCCACGGTATTGTGGGTAAGTTGTGCAGTGTTACAGCCACGGTATTGTGGGTCAGTTGTGCAGTGTTACAGCCACGGTATTGTAGGTCAGTTGTGCAGTGTTACAGTCACGGTATTGTAGGTCAGTTGTGCAGTGTTACAGCCACGGTATTGTAGGTCAGTTGTGCAGTGTTACAGCCACGGTATTGTAGGTCAGTTGTGCAGTGTTACAGCCACGGTATTGTGGGTCAGTTGTGCAGTGTTACAGCCAGAGTATTGTGAGTCAGTTGTGAAGTGTTACAGCCACGGTATTGTGGGTCAGTTGTGCAGTGTTACAGCCACGGTATTGTGGGTCAGTTGTGCAGTGTTACAGCCACGGTATTGTAGGTCAGTTGTGCAGTGTTACAGCCACGGTATTGTAGGTCAGTTGTGCAGTGTTACAGCCACGGTATTGTAGGTCAGTTGTGCAGTGTTACAGCCATGGTATTGTAGGTCAGTTGTGCAGTGTTACAGCCACGGTATTGTAGGTCAGTTGTGCAGTGTTACAGCCATGGTATTGTGGGTCAGTTGTGCAGTGTTACAGCCAGAGTATTGTGAGTCAGTTGTGAAGTGTTACAGCCACGGTATTGTGGGTCAGTTGTGCAGTGTTACAGCCACGGTATTGTGGGTCAGTTGTGCAGTGTTACAGCCACGGTATTGTGGGTCAGGTGTGCAGTGTTACAGCCAGAGTATTGTGGGTCAGTTATGCAGTGTTACAGCCACGGTATTGTGGGTCAGTTGTGCAGTGTTACAGCCAGAGTATTGTGGGTCAGTTGTGCAGTGTTACAGCCAGAGTATTGTGGGTCAGTTGTGCAGTGTTATAGCCAGAGTATTGTGGGTCAGTTGTGCAGTGTTACAGCCATGGTATTGTGGGTCAGTTGTGCAGTGTTACAGCCACGGTATTGTGGGTCAGTTGTGAAGTGTTACAGCCATGGTATTGTGGGTCAGTTGTGCAGTGTTACAGCCACGGTATTGTGGGTCAGTTGTGCAGTGTTACAGCCATGGTATTGTGGGTCAGTTGTGCAGTGTTACAGCCATGGTATTGTGGGTCAGTTGTGCAGTGTTACAGCCACGGTATAGTGGGTCAGTTGTGCAGTGTTACAGCCAGAGTATTGTGGGTCAGTTGTGCAGTGTTACAGCCAGAGTATTGTGGGTCAGTTGTGCAGTGTTACAGCCACGGTATTGTGGGTCAGTTGTGCAGTGTTACAGCCAGAGTATTGTGGGTCAATTGTGCAGTGTTACAGCCACGGTATTGTGGGTCAGTTGTGCAGTGTTACAGCCAGAGTATTGTGGGTCAATTGTGCAGTGTTACAGCCACGGTATTGTGGGTCAGTTGTGCAGTGTTACAGCCAGAGTATTGTGGGTCAATTGTGCAGTGTTACAGCCAGAGTATTGTGGGTCAGTTGTGCAGTGTTACAGCCAGAGTATTGTGGGTCAATTGTGCAGTGTTACAGCCACGGTATTGTGGGTCAGTTGTGCAGTGTTACAGCCACGGTATTATGTTTTCAGTTGTGTAGTGTTACAGCCACGGTATTGTGGGTCAGTTGTGCAGTGTTACAGCCACGGTATTATGGGTCAGTTGTGCAGTGTTACAGCCACGGTATTGTGGGTCAGTTGTGCAGTGTTACAGCCACGGTATTGTGGGTCAGTTGTGCAGTGTTACAGCCATGGTATTGTGGGTCAGTTGTGCAGTGTTACAGCCACGGTATTGTGAGTCAGTTGTGCAGAGTTGCAGCCACGGTATTGTGGGTCAGTCGTGCAATGTTACAGCCACGGTATTATGGGTCAGTTGTGCAGTGTTACAGCCACGGTATTATGGGTCAGTTGTGCAGTTACAGCCACGGTATTATGGGTCAGTTGTGCAGTGTTACAGCCACGGTATTATGGGTCAGTTGTGCAGTGTTACAGCCACGGTATTATGGGTCAATTGTGCAGTGTTACAGCCACGGTATTATGGGTCAGTTGTGCAGTGTTACAGCCACGGTATTATGGGTCAGTTGTGCAGTGTTACAGCCACGGTATTATGGGTCAGTTGTGCAGTGTTACAGCCACGGTATTATGGGTCAGTTGCATGTTCGATCCTTTTCTTACTCTGCTCTGCATCAAAGTATTTCAGACTGTGCTGTAGCAGCATAAGGGCTATTTCTAGGGATAACGCATCTGTCGTAAGCAGGTTAATTACACCAAGTAAACACAACCCAGGTACGCAGCCGACTCAGCTATTCACACAGGAGATATGTCCTGGCGACTTGGCCTGTGTCTACCGGCTTGGCGTGTCCACTAATCATTATCTCATAACATCCTTGTTATTCATGTCCGTCTTGGTCAGGTACACCCACTTGTTTTACTCCCTAGTTTGCCTTGCTGCTTCGTATTTGCTGTGGTTTGTTTAAGTCAGGTCGCTCGGGAATTTGCCGAGAAAGAATTAACTCTTTCGGGATTAATTTTTTTTCGGGATTAACTTTTGGGGATTGTACTCTTAGTATGCACTCTCTATGGGATTGACAAATTCACTCTTGGAACTCGCAGGCGGAATACATACTGAGGTTTCACTCTTGAGGAATGCACTGGGAAATTCGTTCGATTTCACTCCTGGGATTCACTCTGATGATCCAAAAATGGGAATTTCCTCTGTTCCTGGCATTCAGTCTTGGAATGCACTCTGGGAACTCTGGGGATGTGCTATTGGGAAATCGCTTTCTTTACTTACGCTTCAAATTCACTCTTGCATTACACTCTGAGGCACAAGACAGCCTCCTTTCTTCTTCTCGGAAAACACAGATTTCCTTATGGAAGAGAATAAGAAAGAAGAAGAAGAATGAAGGAAGAAGAACAAAGATTATTTCTTTCGGTTTATCAATTTATCAAGCCGGAGGATTAGTAACCCAGCATAACCCAGGTAAGGCAAACAGTCTGGATTATTTCCTCTTTTTCCCGGGATCCCACCACCAACAACCGGTTAACATCCAGGTACGTACCTGTTTACTACTAGGGTAAACAGAGCAGTCAACAGGTATAAGGAAAAACAGTAGAGGCAAGGGTTTAGAACACCTCAAAATCCTAATTACAAGCGATCGGGCAAATGACAAGGGTTTAGAACACCTCAAAATCCTAATAACAGGCGATCGGGCAAGGGACAAAGGTTTAGAACACCTCAAAAACCTAATTACAAGCGATCGGGCAAATGACAAGGGTTTAGAACACTCAAAATCCTAATAACAGGCGATCGGGCAAGGGACAAAGGTTTAGAACACCTCAAAAACCTAATTACAAGCGATCGGGCAAATGACAAGGGTTTAGAACACCTCAAAATCCTAATTACCAAGCGATCAAATACTGCCACCTCTCATCATCACTACTCCCAGACTGCCGAGCGTGTCAAAGTCGGACGTTCCATCACACCGTCATTATTCCCTGGCCTAATGCGAGACGATATTAAATACAACACATTAATTTCAATATGACTGTTTATCTTTTACTTGCGATGACTGACAAGGATGTTATCATCCTGCCAGAGCCGTGGCATACAACCAACACAGTTGCAATGATACAACCAACACAGTTGCAATGATTCTCACCGCTGCTGTCCAACCTTGCAATGCTTCAGTCATTTTTCAACATGGGATGAACGATGAGGCACTCTCTGCCGCACTTACCTTCATTACTGTCTGATACGAGGAAGAGGAGGAGGAGGAGGATTGCGCTCCACGTACAGCATGATATAAACACACACACAGAGTGGAAAATAAACTAAAATGCATGATAAAACGTAGAGAAATGTGTGGAACATTTAAGCACTTGGGAGGAATGAAAGTAACAGACTTGAAAGATGGAGCATAATGTGAAGCTTTGCTAAGGACGGAGCTTTACTACGGACGGAGCTTCACTGCGGACGGAGCTTCACTACGGACGGAGATTCACTACGGACGGAGCCTCACTACGGACGGAGCTTCACTACGGACGGAGATTCACTACGGACGGAGCCTTACTACGGACGGAGCCTCACTACGGACGGAGCTTTACAACGGACGGAGCTATAAATCGGCATTGAAATGTAGTCAATAAAAGCTGTTAGGTGAAGTAAATGTTTGATAAAAGTTGAAGTTATTGTTATAGGAGAGTAATTTATGTTGCTTAGACTGTGTGGCAGTGACCGTCACTGTGTGGCACTGTATGGCAGTGACCAACACTGGCCAGCAATGTGGCAGTGACGAACACTGTGGCCAGCACTGTGTGGCAGTGCCCAACACTGTGGCCAGCACTGTGTGGCAGTGACCAGCACTGTGGCCAGCACTGTGTGGCAGTGACCAACACTGTGGCCAGCACTGTGTGGCAGTACCGTTATCAGCACTGACCAACACTGGGGCTAGCACTGTGTGGCAGTGACCAACACTGTGGCCAGCACTGTGTGGCAGTACCGTTATCAGCACTGACCAACACTGGGGCTAGCACTGTGACAGTGACGAACACTGTGACCAGCAATTTGTAGCAGTGACAATACTGTGGCCAGCACTGTGTGGCTGTGACCAGCACTGTGTGGCAGAGACCAACACTGTGACCAGCACTGTATGGCAGTGACCAACACTGTGACCAGCAACGTTATCAGAAGTGATCAACACTGTCGCTAGCACTGCGGCAGTGAGTAGTACCGTTATCAGCAGCGATCAACATTGTGGCCAGCACTGTGTGGCAGTGACCAGCACTATGGCAGTATCCAGCACTGTGTTTCACAGATCAGCGCTATGTGGCAGTGACCAGCACTATAACGGTGACCAGCGCTGTGTGGCAGTGACCAGCACTAACAGTGACCAACCATGAACAGAAGTGTGGCAGTGACCAGCACCGTTGCAGTTACTAGCACTGTGCCAGTGACTAGCACTATTGCGGTTACTAGCACTGTGGCAGTGACCAGCAATGTGTAACACAGACCAGCACTGTAGCAGTGATTAGCACTGTATGGCAATGACCGGCACTGTGGTAGTGACCAGTACTGTATAGTAGTGACCAGCACTAAAGCAGTGACCAGAAGTGTAAAGCAGTGACCAGTACTGTATGGCAGTGACCAGCACTGTGGCAGTGACCAGTAATGTGTGGCAGTGACCAGTACTGTATGGCAGTGATCAGCACTTTAAGTAGTGAACAGTAATATAAAGCAGTGACCAGCAGTGTAGTGACCAGCACCGTAAAGCAGTAACAAGCAGTGAACCGTAGTGTATGGCAGTGACCAGCACTGTGGCAGTGATCAGCACTGGTAGTGACCAGTACTATGTAGCAGAAACTAGCACTGCTGCAGTTACTAGCACTGTGGCAGTGATCAGCAGTGTATGATAGTGACCAACACTTTAGCAGTGACCCGTACTATATGATAGTGACCAGCTATGTATGGCACTGTGTTGCAGTGGCTAGCAATGTATAGCAGTGACCAGCACTGTGTTACAGTGGCTATAACTGTATAGCAGTGACCCGCACTGTTTAGCAATGATCAGCACCGTATGATAGTGATTAGCAATTTAGCAGTGACCAGCACTATTTAGCAGTGACCATCGCTGTTTAGCAGTGACCATCACTATTTATCAGTGACCATCACTGTTTAGCAGTGACCACCACTATTTAGCAGTGACCATCACTGTTTAGCAGTGACCATCACTATTTATCAGTGACCATCACTGTTTAGCAGTGACCACCACTATTTAGCAGTGACCATCACTGTTTAACAGTGACCACCATTATTTAGCAGTGACCATCACTGTTTAGCACTGACCACCAGTTTAGCAGTGACCACCACTATTTACCAGTGACCATCACTGTTTAACAGTGACCACCATTATTTAGCAGTGACCATCACTGTTTAGCACTGACCACCAGTTTAGCAGTGACCATCACTGTTTAGCAGTGACCGTCACTGTGACCCGTCTTCCATTTTAACAAGCACTTCAGGTTGCAGATTTCAGCTGCGCTTCTTTTCCAAAAGTTGACGTTTTTTTTTTTGGATTACCAAAAACCACAATTTAGTATCACACATTTCGACCAAACACATCTACACATAAAACACTCATGTCCTCTAACTCTACATTATTTTCTTCTTTTATCACACCAAATCAGTATATCAGATTAATTTACTTGTATCGATAGTATAGGCACTCTTCAAACTATTTATCAGTGGTACGAGTAAACGAACTCTATAAACACATTTACCATTAAATATTATTGTTTCGAGGGAGGGTTCTTCCAAGTTGTGTTTAAGTTTTAATTCCTGGCCATGGCCCGAACGGGGCTGAGGGAAGCCATGAGAACAAGGAAAGCAACACTCGTGGTATAGAGAGCGCGCTACTGAGGACCTGGTGTGTGGCGGACCTCGGCTCAGCATGCAGCTACCGTCACACATGCGCCCACGTTGCTCAAGCACTGGTCTTTGCCTCTCTGCTTCTGCAAGAATTTTTGCTTGGTAATCCTCTGTGTGGAGCTACATATATCGCCTTTACGGACGCTTTGAAAAGGTGAATTATGTACGTGACCTTTTTTTTTTTGTTATTGTTTTAGTTCTCCCTCTACTTGTATTACATAATTGTAGTACATTTTCTTATTTTTATAGGTTTTCTTTTCCGATTGTGTTCATTTATTTGTTGAGTGTTGGTTGTAGGTAAAATGTATCACTGGTGTATATCTCACTGGTGTAGGCCTATGTATCACTGGTGTAGGCCTATGTATCACTGGTGTAGGTCTATGTATCAATGGTGTAGGTCTATGTGTCACTGGTGTAGGCCTATGTATCAATGGTGTAGGTCTATGTGTCACTAGTGTAGGTCTATGTATCACTGGTGTAGGTCTATGTATCACTGGTGTAGGCCTATGTATCACTGGTGTAGGTCTATGTATCAATGGTGTAGGTCTATGTGTCACTGGTGTAGGTCTATGTATCACTGTTGTAGATCTATGTATCAATTGTGTAGGTCTATGTATCACTGGTGTAGGTCTATGTGTCACTGGTGTAGGCCTATGTATCACTGGTGTAGGTCTATGTATCAATGGTGTAGGTCTATGTGTCACTGGTGTAGGTCTATGTATCACTGGTGTAGGTCTATGTGTCACTGGTGTAGGCCTATGTATCACTGGTGTAGGTCTATGTGTCACTGGTGTAGGTCTATGTATCAATGGTGTAGGTCTGTGTCACTGGTGTAGGCCTATGTATCACTGGTGTAGGTCTATGTATCAATGGTGTAGGTCTATGTGTCACTGGTGTAGGTCTATGTATCACTGGTGTAGGTTTGTGTCACTGGTGTAGGTCTGTGTCACTGGTGTAGGTCTATGTGTCACTGGTGTAGGTCTGTGTGCCACTGGTGTAGGTCTGTGGCACTGGTGTAGGTCTATGTATCACTGGTGTAGGTCTATGTGTCACTGGTGTAGGCCTATGTATCACTGGTGTAGGTCTATGTGTCACTGGTGTAGGTCTATGTATCAATGGTGTAGGTCTGTGTCACTGGTGTAGGTCTATGTATCACTGGTGTAGGTCTGTGGCACTGGTGTAGGTCTATGTATCACTGGTGTAGGTCTGTGTCACTGGTGTAGGTCTATGTGTCACTGGTGTAGGTCTATGTATCAATGGTGTAGGTCTGTGTCACTGGTGTAGGCCTATGTATCACTGGTGTAGGTCTATGTATCAATGGTGTAGGTCTATGTGTCACTGGTGTAGGTCTATGTATCACTGGTGTAGGTTTGTGTCACTGGTGTAGGTCTGTGTCACTGGTGTAGGTCTATGTGTCACTGGTGTAGGTCTGTGTGCCACTGGTGTAGGTCTGTGGCACTGGTGTAGGTCTATGTATCACTGGTGTAGGTCTGTGTCACTGGTGTAGGTCTATGTATCACTGGTGTAGGTTTCCGTGTCAGCAGTAGCGACCCGCTGGGCAAATAAGGACTATTGACTAGTTGCCTCACAAGTTACTCTTCAGGAGTTACAGACGGTTGACCCATGTGATGTCATAGCTATGATTCACAGCATTCGTTAGGAATGCGTGAGGCATGCGCAAATCATAACTATGACATCGCCTCGGGGCACGCTAGTTTAAACGTAGACACGAACGAGGACGGGCCCCGGGATGGTGGACCCAACATTACTGTCGTCAAATTACCACAGAGCATCTGTTTATCTTTATCCAGAATCCTTTTAATACCATAACAGATGTCTCCCTTGTGTAAGCCTACAAGCGTGACGTCTATTATCATAGACATCTACTTGAGAATACTAGGTTAACCTATTGATACTCTTCTGGTAGCCTGTTTCTGGCTTCGGAACAGTTTGCCAGTGCTGATTCTAGACCAGTTATCATATAGCTTATTGATTTTTTATAGCCCTTTTGAATAACTGGGTTTTTAAGATGGAACTTCAGTGAAGAAAATAAGCACTAACTAATAGAAGTTTGATAACTTTAACGTAACAAAAAAAGTGTTGTCTAAAGTCATTCTTGAACTAGTTGCTACACACTCCTAGGTGCCTAGCATCAGGAACTTATAATTACGAGTGTTAAATATTTCTGTACATTTCATTTAAACTGTTCTCTCATCACCTTACAAAAAATATTATACTCTTAACTGGCAGATAAAATGTTTGTCAGGAAACAGTGTTTCCTGACGTGGGTCTTAAGTCATATGATGACCCACAGCTGGAGCTTTAAGTACTCCTAAATGAAACCTGTACCATCTTTTAAGTTATTGTACTGGAGTAAGTAATGTATGTGTGTAGTGAGCTAGAAAAAGTTCAACTTAAAACATGGCTGACGAAACAAGTCCCTAAATAAACTGACTTCTAGACAAAACAAATGGAGCCAGAATAGATTGTTTGAACAGTCAGGTGACTATTTTAGCTTAACATCAATATGCACAAAGCATCCGTGAGCAGCACAACGTCAGACAACGAGACACAAAAACGAACCTAATTGGAGACAAACCCCTAAATTACTGAATCTGAGATCAACAACTTCCAAAACCCCGACTACGACAAAGTAAGTTTATTCGGGTACAGATACACGTAAATACAGTTACATATATTATCATACATAGCAGCATATGTGTAGATTACCCAGGAAAGTCAAAGTGACTTATTTACATTGGGGTCCGTGTGATAATTATTTAAATTTAAAAGTTAAAACCGGTAAGAAATTTAAATATGTGAAAAGTAGTTGTAATAAAAGGAGATATACGAGAGGTCAGGTAAATTTATTTGTAGAGTTAGACTCAGGAGCTGAAGGTACAGTTAGACTCAGGAGCTGAAGGTACAGTTAGACTCAGGAGCTGAAAGTACAGTTAGACTCAGGAGCTGAAGGTACAGTTAGACTCAGGAGCTGAAGGTACAGTTAGACTCAGGAGCTGAAAGTACAGTTAGACTTAGGAGCTGAAGGTACAGTTAGACTCAGGAGCTGAAAGTACAAAGTTAGACTCAGGACCTGAAGGTACAAAGTTAGACTCAGGAGCTGAAGGTACAAAGTTAGACTCAGGAGCTGAAGGTACAGTTAGACTCAGGAGCTGAAGGTACAGTTAGACTCAGGAGCTGAAAGTACAGTTAGACTTAGGAGCTGAAGGTACAGTTAGACTCAGGAGCTGAAAGTACAAAGTTAGACTCAGGACCTGAAGGTACAAAGTTAGACTCAGGAGCTGAAGGTACAGTTAGACTCAGGAGCTGAAGGTACAGTTAGACTCAGGAGCTGAAAGTACAGTTAGACTTAGGAGCTGAAGGTACAGTTAGACTCAGGAGCTGAAAGTACAAAGTTAGACTCAGGACCTGAAGGTACAAAGTTAGACTCAGGAGCTGAAGGTACAGTTAGACTCAGGAGCTGAAGGTACAGTTAGACTCAGGAGCTGAAGGTACAGTTAGACTCAGGAGCTGAAGGTACAGTTAGACTCAGGAGCTGAAGGTACAGTTAGACTCAGGAGCTGAAAGTACAAAGTTAGACTCAGGACCTGAAGGTACAAAGTTAGACTCAGGAGCTGAAGGTACAAAGTTAGACTCAGGAGCTGAAAGTACAAAGTTAGACTCAGGAGCTGAAAGTACAAAGTTAGACTCAGGACCTGAAGGTACAAAGTTAGACTCAGGAGCTGTAGGTACAAAGTTAGACTCAGGACCTGAAGGTACAAAGTTAGACTCAGGACCTGAAGGTACAAAGTTAGACTCAGGACCTGAAGGTACAAAGTTAAACTCAGGACCTGAAGGTACAAAGTTAGACTCAGGACCTGAAGGTACAAAGTTAAACTCAGGACCTGAAGGTACAAAGTTAAACTCAGGACCTGAAGGTACAAAGTTAGACTCAGGACCTCAAGCATAGTGTCTCACGACAGCCTCAGAAAACGTCAAAAATGACTAATTCTAAACAGTGCTGTGTGAAGAGTCTCGCACAGAGTACAAATATGTATGTTCCGGCCCACCAACGTATACATACTCTACCAGAAAAAAAAACTGAGTACATGACAAAATCAGAGAACAGTGTTCTCCCAGAGCGAAGAAGTGAGGTGATGCCTCGGCGATGTCCAGCCAGGGAAGGAGAGAGAAGCAGCGGCCGCAGGTGCCAGATCACTCACCTCTGGCCTCGCCTCCTAGAAGGCAAGCAAACAATTAAGCAGCATGGGCAGCCAAAATCAAAACTCTCGGATCTGTCAGCACAGAGTAATTTATGTGATACATCCGACAAATTAATATAGCTAAGTATATCAAACAATATTGCTGTAAAGGATATTTTCGCCCTAGCTATTAACGAAAATAATATTAGCAAATATATAAAATATTAAAAATATATGTTTAGGAATTGTATCATTGTTTCTGAAGACGCTACAGCGTCTATGTATCACTAGTGTAGGTCTGTGTATCACTGGTGTAGGTCAACCACTGTTACAGGTTTATGTATCACTGGTGTAGGCCAACCAGTTACAGGTTTATGTATCACTGGTGTAGGTCAACCACTGTTACAGGTTTATGTATCACTGGTGTAGGCCAACCACTGTTACAGGTTTATGTATCACTGGTGTAGGCCAACCACTGTTGCAGGTTTATGTATCACTGGTGTAGGCCAACCACTGTTACAGGTTTATGTATCACTGGTGTAGGCCAACCACTGTTACAGGTTTATGTATCACTGGTGTAGGCCAACCACTGTTACAGGTTTATGTATCACTGGTGTAGGCCAACCACTGTTACAGGTTTATGTATCACTGGTGTAGGCCAACCACTATTACAGGTTTATGTATCACTGGTGTAGGCCAACCACTGTTACAGGTTTATGTATCACTGGTGTAGGCCAACCACTGTTACAGGTTTATGTATCACTGGTGTAGGTCAACCACTGTTACAGGTTTATGTATCACTGGTGTAGGCCAACCACTGTTACAGGTTTATGTATCACTGGTGTAGGCCAACCACTGTTACAGGTTTATGTATCACTGGTGTAGGCCAACCACTGTTATAGGCCTGTGTATCACTAATGTAGGTCTATGTATCACTGGTGTGGGTCTATGTTTCACTATTATCGGTCTACGTATCATGGCGTAAACATATGTATCACTTAAGGATTTTTACAAGATAAGAGTTCCTTCGGATTTTTAACCCCGGAGGGTTAGCCACCCAGGATAACCCAAGAAAGTCAGTGCGTCATCGAGGACTGTCTTATTTACAGTGTGGTCCTCAATCTTTTCCCCCAGGATGCGACCCACACCAGTCGACTAACACCCAGGTACTTGTAATAAAGTTGGTAGAATTACCGACAATATGTTAAGTAAAAGGACACAAGTGCAACTAATGTGACATTTTATTGTGGCAACGTTTCGCTCTCCAGGAGCTTTATCAAGCCATTACGTAATGGCTTGATAAAGCTCCTGGAGAGCGAAACGTTGCCACAATAAAATGTCACATTAGTTGCACTTGTGTCCTTTTACTTTACACCCAAGTACTTACTTGCTAGGTGAACAGAACAAGTATAAGGAAACACTTCGAAATTTTTCCACCCCGCCGGGAATCGAACCCGGGCCGTGAGCGCGTGAAGCGAGAGCTTTGCCAGCCAGGCCGTGGGATCACAAGGGTCATATTTAGAGTAGTTATCTTACGCATGTTATCCTACTCATATACACCAAAAATCAGGGATTTATTATTCTCTAATATCGACATTAAGATATCCTCTAAGTGTATAATTTTTTTTTTCTTATTCGCCGGTACTCTCCCGGTCCGGGTCTTTTCCAAGTAGTGGTGACCCGGCCTTGGCTCCCTATCTGGGGAGTGTCTCGAGACCTAAGTCTCCCATGGGAGGAGGTACGAGTACCCTCTCATCTTTGGGACCAAGTGTCCCCAGGCCTAGCCAGGACCAAGTGTCCCCAGGCCTAGCCACAGTCCCCGCCCTCACGGGGCTCGTAGGGAGAAGCTAGGCCTCTGGTCTGCCATCTGCTCCGCCCCAAAGGGGCTCGTGGGGATGGCAGTTTTATGAGCTGCAGGTATAATACTCCCCTCCAAATGTGCAAGATCCAATGTCCTTAGCGTATGTATACATCGAGAAAGGTATACATATAATGTATATAAAGTGACCTCGGGATATGAGCCGATGAAACTACCATCTAATCTGTATAAAAAAAATAATCAGCAATTCCAAGATAATCGCTTGAAGTTTTCGAGCGAAATAAATCGCAAAACGCGAATATATAATTTAATTTCTTATGAGTTTACCCTTTCAATATTTTTGTTTTCGCTGATTTCACCCGCAGGCAATTTAGAAAATGGATATCAGCTGTGCAGTCACCATATATACCGCCACCAGGCGTTCATTTTTTTTTTTTTTTGAAGATTTTGGGGAATTACACTGCGACTCCGACCATATACTATGTAAACGACCAGATTTTTTGCATGATCAGACACTGCATGAACCTCTGAGTTATCGGGACAAACGCCAATAGCAGTGTCAAGGATAACTGTGATCAGATAGAGCTATGATCACACAGTGGCCTCCAGATTTACGATATCATTAATTTGATAACTAGTTAATATTGTACCAGGATTTATCATATTGTCGCGACAAGCAGCACGAGAAGGATGGTCAATGCTTGAAGCCCTGGTAGCCGTCACGTTCTCTCAGTTCACTTTGGTAGGTGGCATCCAGTCTGGTCTGGAGAGGCACACACAGGCAGATAGGTATAATGTTTGTCAGGAAGCAGGACAAGTGTTTCTTGACCTAGGTCTTAGTCATATGATGACCCACAGCTGGAGTTTTTGGTCATCTGACGGAGGACTTCCAATGGCTTACCAGTCCACCTCTAAAAACACACACAGGTACACCAGCCACAGACTCATAAATCACTGCTTTTGCCCTGGTGCGTCACACTCAGGGCCACAACCTCTGGTGCGTCACACTCAGGGCCACAACCTCTGGTGCGTCACACTCAGGGCCACAACCTCTGGTGCGTCACACTCAGGGCCACAACCTCTGGTGCGTCACACTCAGGGCCACAACCTCTGGTGCGTCACACTCAGGGCCACAACCTCTGGTGCGTCACACTCAGGGCCACAACCTCTGGTGCGTCACACTCAGGGCCACAACCTCTGGATAAAAGGCAACGAAAAGTGTCCAAAAACATAGGTTTCCTCTAAATTACTTTAAACTGCTGATGGGTCGTCACCGCCTTGTGAGGTAAGAATATCTTTTTTTCTGAGATTTTGATACAGTAAGCGTCACTTATTCAGTACAGCTATTCCGTATAGTGCGATTTGTTTTAAATGACATTGAAAAGTTCATCCATGGTTGAATAGCACCTATTATGAAGGCCGTTTCAAGTACTTTTCAATTATATATATATATATATATATATATATATATATATATATATATATATATATATATATATATATATATATATATATATATTTTACAATTATAGATACACTTTTTCAACTGAATTTGAAAAAATAGTAGAGTATAAAATAGCTCTATATATGAACATTTTAGTGTTAACACAGTCGCAACATCTTAAGATCTGTTAAATCCATAGTAAACAAACACTAAACAACGCAACGTAACGTAACCTACAATAAAATGAAATGGCTATAGTGATAACCATAATTTTGTAAGGGGCGGAGGGATAAACCAGTGGAAGGCCTCGTTCAGATGACCAAAAGCTCCAGCTGCGGGTCATCATATGACTAAGACCCGCGTCAGGAAACACTTGTCCAGTTTCCTGACTAACCTTAAACCTACTGTTACCTAACCTAACCTAACCTAGCCTAGCCCAGCCTAACCTAACCTAAGGTAGCCTAACCTAACCTAAAATCAACAATTTTGTAGCTGTTTGCGTAAAGGATGTAGAAAGATGATTGTAGAAGCCGTAGGCCTTTCCTTGCGAAAATTCATATACCGTGACCAGCTCTTCAATATATTTGCTATCAGAGCTAAACACAGAAAAAATATATTGTTATATAAATGTGTGTTGACAGTAATGCAAATACTCTCCATAAGCACAAATAAGTGTTCCGGTCACTAGTCACCATAGGCACTAACAAGTGTTCCAGTCACTAGTCACCATAGGCACTAGCAAGTGTTCCAGTCACTAGTCACCATAGGCACTAACAAGTGTTCCAGTCACTAGTCACCATAGGCACTAGCAAGTGTTCCAGTCACTAGTCACCATAGGCACTAACAAGTGTTCCAGTCACCAATCACCATAGGCACTAACAAGTGTTCCAGTCACTAGTCACCATAGGCACTAACAAGTGTTCCAGTCACTAGTCACCATAGGCACTAGCAAGTGTTCCAGTCACTAGTCACCATAGGCACTAGCAAGTGTTCCAGTCACTAGTCACCATAGGCACTAACAAGTGTTCCAGTCACTAGTCACCATAGGCACTAACAAGTGTTCCAGTCACTAGTCACCATAGGCACTAACAAGTGTTCCAGTCACTAGTCACCATAGGGACTAGCAAGTGTTCCAGTCACCAATCACCATAGGCACTAGCAAGTGTTCCAGTCACGAATCACCATAGGCACTAACAAGTGTTCCAGTCACCAATCACCATAGGCACTAACAAGTGTTCCAGTCACCAATCACCATAGGCACTAACAAGTGTTCCAGTCACCAATCACCATAGGCACTAACAAGTGTTCCAGTCACCAATCACCATAGGCACTAACAAGTGTTCCAGTCACCAATCACCATAGGCACTAACAAGTGTTCCAGTCACCAATCACCATAGGCACTAACAAGTGTTCCAGTCACCAATCACCATAGGCACTAACAAGTGTTCCAGTCACCAATCACCATAGGCACTAACAAGTGTTCCAGTCACCAATCACCATAGGCACTAGCAAGTGTTCCAGTCACCAATCACCATAGGCACTAACAAGTGTTCCAGTCACCATAGGCACTAACAAGTGTTCCAGTCACCAATCACCATAGGCACTAGCAAGTGTTCCAGTCACCAATCACCATAGGCACTAACAAGTGTTCCAGTCACCATAGGCACTAACAAGTGTTCCAGTCACCAATCACCATAGGCACTAGCAAGTGTTCCAGTCACCAATCACCATAGGCACTAACAAGTGTTCCAGTCACCAATCACCATAGGCACTAGCAAGTGTTCCAGTCACCAATCACCATAGGCACTAGCAAGTGTTCCAGTCACCAATCACCATAGGCACTAACAAGTGTTCCAGTCACCAATCACCATAGGCACTAACAAGTGTTCCAGTCACCAATCACCATAGGCACTAGCAAGTGTTCCAGTCACTAGTCACCATAGGCACTAACAAGTGTTCCAGTCACCAATCACCATAGGCACTAACAAGTGTTCCAGTCACCAATCACCATAGGCACTAGCAAGTGTTCCAGTCACCAATCACCATAGGCACTAACAAGTGTTCCAGTCACCAATCACCATAGGCACTAGCAAGTGTTCCAGTCACCAATCACCATAGGCACTAACAAGTGTTCCAGTCACCAATCACCATAGGCACTAACAAGTGTTCCAGTCACCAATCACCATAGGCACTAGCAAGTGTTCCAGTCACCAATCACCATAGGCACTAACAAGTGTTCCAGTCACCATAGGCACTAACAAGTGTTCCAGTCACCAATCACCATAGGCACTAGCAAGTGTTCCAGTCACCAATCACCATAGGCACTAACAAGTGTTCCAGTCACCATAGGCACTAACAAGTGTTCCAGTCACCAATCACCATAGGCACTAGCAAGTGTTCCAGTCACCAATCACCATAGGCACTAACAAGTGTTCCAGTCACCAATCACCATAGGCACTAGCAAGTGTTCCAGTCACCAATCACCATAGGCACTAGCAAGTGTTCCAGTCACCAATCACCATAGGCACTAACAAGTGTTCCAGTCACCAATCACCATAGGCACTAACAAGTGTTCCAGTCACCAATCACCATAGGCACTAGCAAGTGTTCCAGTCACTAGTCACCATAGGCACTAACAAGTGTTCCAGTCACCAATCACCATAGGCACTAACAAGTGTTCCAGTCACCAATCACCATAGGCACTAGCAAGTGTTCCAGTCACCAATCACCATAGGCACTAACAAGTGTTCCAGTCACCAATCACCATAGGCACTAGCAAGTGTTCCAGTCACCAATCACCATAGGCACTAACAAGTGTTCCAGTCACCAATCACCATAGGCACTAACAAGTGTTCCAGTCACCAATCACCATAGGCACTAGCAAGTGTTCCAGTCACCAATCACCATAGGCACTAACAAGTGTTCCAGTCAGCAATCACCATAGGCACTAGCAAGTGTTCCAGTCACCAATCACCATAGGCACTAACAAGTGTTCCAGTCACCAATCACCATAGGCACTAGCAAGTGTTCCAGTCACCAATCACCATAGGCACTAACAAGTGTTCCAGTCACCAATCACCATAGGCACTAGCAAGTGTTCCAGTCACCATAGGCACTAGCAAGTGTTCCAGTCACCAATCACCATAGGCACTAACAAGTGTTCCAGTCACCAATCATCATAGGCACTAACAAGTGTTCCAGTCACCAATCACCATAGGCACTAGCAAGTGTTCCAGTCACCATTCACCATAGGCACTAACAAGTGTTCCAGTCACCAATCACCATAGGCACTAACAAGTGTTCCAGTCACCAATCACCATAGGCACTAGCAAGTGTTCCAGTCACTAGTCACCATAGGCACTAGCAAGTGTTCCAGTCACCATTCACCATAGGCACTAACAAGTGTTCCAGTCACCAATCACCATAGGCACTAACAAGTGTTCCAGTCACCAATCACCATAGGCATTAGCAAGTGTTCCAGTCACTAGTCACCATAGGCACTAGCAAGTGTTCCAGTCACCATTCACCATAGGCACTAACAAGTGTTCCAGTCACTAGTCACCATAGGCACTAGCAAGTGTTCCAGTCACTAGTCACCATAGGCACTAGCAAGTTTTCCAGTCACCATTCACCATAGGCACTAACAAGTGTTCCAGTCACCAATCACCATAGGCACTAACAAGTGTTCCAGTCACCAATCACCATAGGCACTAACAAGTGTTCCAGTCACCAATCACCATAGGCACTAGCAAGTGTTCCAGTCACCATTCACCATAGGCACTAACAAGTGTTCCAGTCACCAATCACCATAGGCACTAGCAAGTGTTCCAGTCACCAATCACCATAGGCACTAACAAGTGTTCCAGTCACTAGTCACCATAGGCACTAGCAAGTGTTCCAGTCACTAGTCACCATAGGCACTAGCAAGTGTTCCAGTCACCATTCACCATAGGCACTAACAAGTGTTCCAGTCACCAATCACCATAGGCACTAACAAGTGTTCCAGTCACCAATCACCATAGGCACTAACAAGTGTTCCAGCCACTAGTCACCATAGGCACTAGCAAGTGTTCCAGTCACTAGTCACCATAGGCACTAGCAAGTGTTCCAGTCACCATTCACCATAGGCACTAACAAGTGTTCCAGTCACCAATCACCATAGGCACTAACAAGTGTTCCAGCCACTAGTCACCATAGGCACTAGCAAGTGTTCCAGTCACTAGTCACCATAGGCACTAGCAAGTGTTCCAGTCACTAGTCACCATAGGCACTAGCAAGTGTTCCAGTCACCATTCACCATAGGCACTAGCAAGTGTTACAGTCACCAATCACCATAGGCACTAGCAAGTGTTCCAGTCACTAGTCCCCATAGGCACTAGCAAGTGTTCCAGTCACCATAGGCACTAGCAAGTGTTACAGTCACCAATCACCATAGGCACTAGCAAGTGTTCCAGTCACTTGTCACCATAGGCATTAGCAAGTGTTCCAGTCACTAGTCACCATAGGCACTAGCAAGTGTTCCAGTCACTTGTCACCATAGGCACTAGCAAGTGTTCCAGTCACTAGTCACCATAGGCACTAGCAAGTGTTAGTCACCAATCACCATAGGCACTAGCAAGTGTTCCAGTCACTTGTCACCATAGGCATTAGCAAGTGTTCCAGTTACTAGTCACCATAGGCACTAGCAAGTGTTCCAGTCACTTGTCACCATAGGCACTAGCAAGTGTTCCAGTCACTAGTCACCATAGGCACTAGCAAGTGTTCCATTCGCCAACCAAACTCATCACCATAAGTACAAGAAAGTGGTCCAGTCACCGGTTCAGCCTCATTACCCTAAGAACAAGAAGCAGCTGTTCCAGTCACCTGCCAACTTCATCACCTTAAACACAAGTGTTCCAGTCACCTGCCAACATTATTACCATAAATGCAAATAGGTGTTCCAGGCACTTGCCTACCTTATCACCATAAGCGGAAGCAAATGTTCCAATTACCAGTCAGTCACCATAAGCAAAAGCAGTCACTAGCCAACCATCACCATAAACACAAGCAGGTGTTCTAGTCACTGGCTAAGCTCATCACCATAAATAAGTACAAGCAATTGTTCCAGCCACCAGCCAATCACCATAAGTACAAGCAAGCGTTGCGGTCACCTGCCAGCCTCATCCCCCCCCTCCCCCCCCGAGTCAGGCATTTGTGTGAATGATAACATTGAGCAGCAAAGCCTATTTCAACTTTTCACACAACCACTGCCAATCCCACGGCCGTATCCATAACCTAACACCTCCATCCATAACCCTTAGAAACTTTCGTTGTAACTGAGGCTGTTTGGGCCAGGCTAGTGATGGCCCAGTCATCACAATTACCACAATCAATCGCCAGGCTACAGCTGCGTGTTTTAAATTTTGATTTAACGCAGATGTTTGTTGCAGATCAAGACAGATTGACCCTCGTTGTCCCGTGTATGTTTCAAAATCGTCCGACGAATGTAGTGATAAGTGACTGTGAATATTGGGATATCGTCTTGTGAATGTTATGACAGCTTTCTATAGAGTTTAGAATAACTTAGTGTGAACGTTATTGATATTTACCTTATGAGAACTTTTTTAAGTTTCATTAGGTTAGGTAAGATTTGTCAGGAAATAAGACAAGTGTTTCCTGACGCGAGTCTTAGTCATACGATGACCCGCCACTGGAGCTTTTCGTCATCTGACGGAGGCCTTCCCCTGGCTTACCCGTCAACCCGTTTGAAAATTATGGTCATATAACCATTTTTACCAAACAGTTAACTAGAGATACAGTTAAATATAAACCTTATGCAAGAGGGAGGTAAAGAGGGAATGACGGACGTGGATATTTTAGACATTTAGAAAGAGATCATAAATAACTTTAAAAATGCAACGGGATATAGTTATTATTTTATTTTTCCTTGGTGATAAACATCGTTAATTTAAGTAATAAATAACATATATGTTTTACATTCCATAGGAAAATAATTTGTTGTGGAATTGTCTTTATTCGGATGATGATAGACAATGAAGATATAATTATGTAAATTCTGTTTTATTGAAGATTTGTAACGGAAACTCTTATATTTTAGACAGAAAGATAAGAAACATTATAATTAAATTTAATAACATAACCCGATCCAACCCAACCCAGGCTAGACTATTACTATAAATGGCTTTAATCATTAACATAATTTTAATCGGTTTGACGGGTAAGCCAGTGGAAGGCTTCGGTCAGACGACCAAAGACTCCAGCTGTGGGTCATATGTATATCTCCATCACACAACGTACTTAACACCGGAGAATTTGCATAATAAACTAACAATATACGCCAGGAGAGAGACCTAAAACTGATCTTAACTTTTCGTGCTTCAACAGACCTGGAGTACCAACTTTGTCAAGGTTAACACCTGTTAAAACTTCATATAAACCATAATGGAAGAAAGAAAATAATAAGGAGAGCAATAAATGTCGGCGCTTATTATGAATATTGAATGATACATGATACATATACCAAGAGTGTATTTCTCCCAGCGTAAATATACATGCTGAGAGTTTGGTTTGATCACTATCCTTGCTAGTGAGGTTAAGTGCAGTCTTAATGACCTTAGTGTAGTTAATAGGACTTAGACCCCCTTTAAACAACCAATAAAATAGATGTTGCATATAATTACTAGTATTAATTGATGCTGATTCGTATAACTAATAGATTAATTGATGGTGGCATAAGCATTTAACAAAATAGATGATGGGAGAAATAATGAATAGAATAATAGATGTTAGTGCAAATACTGAATAGAATAAAAGGTAACAAGAACAATAAATAAATGATAATGGACTTATTACTACATTATATATCAAATTACGAATAGAGTAATGGATGTCTGTAACTGCATAATGATTTCCCCTTTAAAATAAGAATAAAAATGTAAGTTTTCTTGACCATGTCGAAGGCTCAAAATTTTTAGTTAATGAAGGAGCTTTTAATTTTCCTTAATGATGTCATTCAAGCAAACTTTTCAGGAAGTTGAGGGGGGGAGGATGTTAGTGTTGTTTCAGTACATCAAATATTGAATCCAAATGGTATACTGAAGACAGTAGTCGAGATAATCATTCTTGATATTTATAATAATAACCATGATTTTTAAATAGGTGGACCGGTAAGCCAGCGGAAGGCTTCGGTCAGCTGACCTAAAGCTTCAGCTGTGGATCATTATATGACTAAGATCCGAGTCAGGAAACACTTGTCCTGTTTCCTGACGAACATTATACCTGCCTAACAGCCGGGATATAATCAATGATTGATAAATCAAGACTAAGGGACTGAACAGCTTCTGCAATGGCTGAGGGACTGATAACCTTAGATCAGAGGGACTGAACCCTTTCTGTCAAAGCTGTGGGACTAAACATTTATGTTTAAGCTGAGGGGCGGAACACTTTCAGGGCTCGGTAATGTTTGTCAGGAAACAAGACAAGTGTTTTCTGACGCGGGTCTTAGTTATATGGTGACCTGCAGCTGGAGCTTTTGGTCATCTGACCGAGGCCTTCCACTGGCTTACCCTACTCCACCCTTTTAAAAGTTATAAGTTAAAATTATAACTATTTCCAGGGCTGAGGGACTGAACACCTCAGTGCAGTTTGCTCACTTCTTTCACCGTCTACACCAATTAC
Organism: Cherax quadricarinatus; assembly: GCF_038502225.1. NCBI lineage: Eukaryota > Metazoa > Arthropoda > Malacostraca > Decapoda > Parastacidae > Cherax > Cherax quadricarinatus. The sequence continues at coordinate 60,017,649 of NC_091296.1, forward strand.
TCTGTAATAGACTGAAAAAAATCACTGGTTGGTGTTACTCCTCGTCAATAAGACTACCCATGTGTTGCACACTTGTCCCAGTCATCAAGTCATTACTTGATAAAACTCTTTTAACAGAACGAAACCGTCTTAACGAAAGTTTAAAACACAACTCGTCTTTTCTTCATATCAACCGTTGCAGAGTCTAACAGCGTCATTATCGTACTTCAAGTCTTTTTACCAATAACCAAATACTGAACCGTGAGACTTAATTGCATTAAAACAATACTCGATTGCAATCAACCGAGATGGCGTCATTAAATCTTTTTTTAAATTGCTCATTAATTATTTAAAGTGCCCTGAATGGGAATTTTGTTTATTATTTATTATTAAAGATTCGCCGGTATTCTCCGGCTCGGGCCTTTTCCAAGTGGTGGCCCGGCCTTGGCTCCCTGTCTACAGTGTCTGAGACCTAAGTCTCCCATGGGAGGAGGCACAAGTACCTCTTCATCTTTGGGACCAACTGTCCCCAGGCCTAGCTTCTCGTAGGGAGAAGCTATGCTTCTCTGGTCTGCCATCCCCACCCCAAGGGGGTTATTGGGAATGACAGTGTTGTGAGCTGCAAGCTCTGGCTCAGGCACCTACCCTACCCTAGAAGGGCTGGGCATGGTGTCGATGTACAAGCTCTGGCTCAGGCACCTACCCTACCCTAGAAGGGCTGGGCATGGTGTTATGTACAAGCTCTGGCTCAGGCACCTACCCTACCCTAGAAGGGCTGGGCATGGTGTTGATGTACAAGCTCGGGCACAGGCACCTACCCTACCCTAGAAGGGCTGGGCATGGTGTTGATGTACAAGCTCGGGCACAGGCACCTACCCTACCCTAGAAGGGCTGGGCATGGTGTTATGTACAAGCTCTGGCACAGGCACCTACCCTACCCTAGAAGGGCTGGGCATGGTGTTGATGTACAAGCTCGGGCACAGGCACCTACCCTACCCTAGAAGGGCTGGGCATGGTGTTATGTACAAGCTCTGGCACAGGCACCTACCCTACCCTAGAAGGGCTGGGCATGGTGTTATGTACAAGCTCGGGCACAGGCACCTACCCTACCCTAGAAGGGCTGGGCATGGTGTTGATCGGGAAGTTTAAATATATTGACTTCTTAGAAAATATTAAAAATTCTGTTAACTGAGGATACGAAGTGTTATGAAACTGCTTCAAGCAACTGAAATACTAAAAATTAAACTGATTAATTTGGAAATTATAATTAATTTATAAAAATACATTAGGAAATTTAAAAATTTATTGCACCAGTTGTAAAGATTTATTCCATTATTAAAAAAAATTGCCAACAACGAATATATACGCCGAGAGGTGAGTATCTCTCGTTATATATTTGATTACACTAATGATTACTTTAATTCTTAAAGTAATCTTGTTAGGCAGTGTACTAGAGCTTTGCAGCCTTAATGACAACTGTGTAGCTGAGAAATTTGAAACTTGAGAAACAAGTCAAGAAATATAGGAAAGATATAAACAGTACTTTTACAGGTTGGGTAAGATTTGTCAGGACAAGTGTTTCCTGACGCAGGTCAGGAAAGCTGGAGCTTTTTGATCATCTGACAGAGGCCTTCCTCTGGCTTACCCATTGTTACGCTTTTTACTATGTAACGTAAATAAAAGTCCTAGCTCATAAAGGTAAACAACCTGCCTAATCTAAGGCCATTTAAATTACTCCACATAAACCACCTTAGAGCCAGCTTGTACCTTCACGTTGTGTGGAGTCAATACTTATTAACAGGAAGGGCACAAAAACATATATAAAAATATTATAGTAAATTAACATAAACAACATACCAAAATCACCATACACCTTTACTCTCTCACTAGCACACTGTTACTAGTGGCTAAAACAAATATAAACTGGGAGGCTCCATGACCCCCCTACCTTCTGCCGGCCTCTAATTAGGCCTGCAGGCAACAAGAGTACTCTCCTAAAACTTATACAGGCCTCTTCTCATGCTAGGCCCTTACATGTGAAGATTAGAGCACCAAAACTAATAACTTATGGCATAAAATTAGGCAAACTTACCATCATTCCTACTCACACCAACCCATGACGACTTGTTCCAGCCGCCTCTGTTCCTCATACTGACTAATAAACACACATCTGCCCCTGTCCTGTCCTGGCTACTCTTCAGGACTAATTCGCGTCCGGTTTCAGAATAAAACCCGGAAACTGACATTATATATGGAACGTTTTTTATACATAATATTTTCTACAATACACTGCGTAATACCCATCCACCCCTTTAAATATGAAAGTTGTATTTATAACCAGCAATTACGTTTGCAGGTTTATACCACATGAAAAAGATTTGTTTTGCAAAAACAACGATTTCTTCACTTTATATAAACTCACGAACAGAAAGAACATAAGAAAGAAGGAACACTGCAGCAGGCCTACTGGCCTAATGCGAGGCATATTCAAGTCTTCCATCGGTTTAAGCCAGTGACCCAACCTAGTCAGGTCAGGTCACATCCACTTAAGGAAGGAACACGGCATCATGCCTATTAGCACAAACTAGTCAGGTCCAACTCACACCCACTCACGTATTTAACCTATTTTTAAAACTACGTAACGTTTTAGCTTCTATGACGGTATTCGGGAGTTTGTTCCACTCATCCACAACTCTATTACCAAACCAGTGCTTTCCTATATCCTTCCTGAATCTGAATTTTTCCAACTTAAAACCATTGCTGCGAGTCCTGTCTTAGCTGGATATTGTTAGCACGCCATTTACATTCCCTTTACTTATTCCTGTTTTCCATTTATACACCTCAAACTAATGCGAAGCTAAATAATGACTTTAATAAGAAAAATCCGAAAACGAATTCAATGAGAAAAGAAAAAGAAAATTGGTGTCGTTAACAAAAAGAAAAAGACAATAAAATGGGTAACAATGATCAGAGTGTGGAGTGCTGTCCAGCTGGACTCTCAGGCTGAAGAAAATTATGGTACTGATAATGTATATTTAAAAAACATGTGCAACATCTGGGTATCTTTATTGTAGACGTTTCGCCATCCAGTGGCTTTATCAATACAGATTGTAGGATACCCAGATGTTGCACATGTGTCTTAACTTTCATCTTGTCGGTATTGTATACCTTTCTTGCACAACTGATAATGTAGTTATGATATAAATTATTTAAGAAGACGTATGGAAGAACACTAACATGATGACTCTGCTGTCTAAAGATAAACAAGATGTACATTGGAGCTGTTACATTGGTACAGGATATATACACCGAGAGGTTATGTTGAAAAGTGTAAAAAATACCGACAAGTTGAGGATGAAGATACATGTGCAACAGTTGGGTATCTTTACTGATGAAATGTTTCGCCTACACAGTAGACTTCTTCAGTCAGATACAGAGGCAGCAGGTGTAGTAGTGAAACAAAGATGTAATCAAGTCCATCAGCCTTGGAGAAATAAGTAAGTGGTCCCCCGCTTTTCGTAGTTCCCGGCAATCGTAAAATTCGCCAATCATAGAGGTATTTTCGTATAAACATGGACTCGCTTTTCATAGGTTGACTCGTGAGTCGTAGTTCGTCCGGGACGTGTACCCACGGCGTGAGCCAGGGCGGCAGCCAGTCTGGCATTGTTTACCAGTGAGCGAAGGTCCCCTCACGTGCTCCAGCGAAATATTTCATAATATTCCATTTATTTTAGTGCTTGCAAGTACTAAATAAGCTACCATGGCTCCAAAGAAAGCTCCTAGTGCCAAGCCTGTGGTAAAGAAGGTGAGAAATACGATTGAATTTAAGAAAACTATCATTGAACAATATGAAAGTGGTACAAGTGTGGCCGAACTGTCCAGGATGTATAAGAAACCCTACACAACCTTATGTTCCATAGTGGCCAAGAAAAATGAAATAAAGGATGCTGTTGTTGCAAAGGGAGTAACTATGCTGACAAAAATGAGATCACTAGTACTGGAAGAGGTTGAGAAGTTATTATTGGTGTGGATAAATGAGAAACAATTAGCAGGAGATACTCTTATGACTTCGTTTATTTGTGAAAAGGCTAGGCAGTTGCATGAAGATTTGGTAAAGAAATTGCCTGCAAATAGTGGTGAAGTGAGTGAATTTAAGGCCAGCAAAGGCTGGTTTGAGAGATTTAAGAACCGTACTGGCATACACAGTGTGGTAAGGCATGGTGAGGCTGCCAGTTCGGACCACAAGGCGGCTGAAAAATATGTGCATGAATTCCAGGAGTACATAGAGGCTGAAGGACTGAAACCTGAACAAGTGTTCAATTGTGACGAAACAGGCCTCTTCTGGAAGAAAATGCCAAAGAAGACCTTCATTACACAAGAGGAAAAGGCAATGCCAGGACACAAGCCTATGAAAGACAGACTGACGCTAATGTTCTGTGCTAATGCTAGTGGGGATTTCAAAGTGAAGCCGTTACTAGTGTACCATTCTGAAAATCCCAGAGTGTTCAGGAAAAACAATGTTATGAAGAGTAAAGGGTAAGATGGAAAGCTTTATGGAGAAACATCATCCTAACAAGGTTGTTGCAAGCCAGGTTGGCAACATGTACAGTGACAAAGTCTTGGGCCATTTTAGGGAAGTGTTAAAGAGACGCCAGAAACAGAGCTCTCTCCACAGTTATTTTGTGAGACAGGACTCCAGTGACTCTCAAGGTGGTCCTAGTGGCATTAAGAAACAGAGAAGAGAAGCAACCCCAGAAAAGCAAATGGTACCTGAGGTGTTGATGGAAGGGGATTCCCCTTCCAAACTATAAACAATCCACTCTCCTCCTCCAGTCTCCCATACACTAAGAAGAATCTCCAATAAAGGTAAGTGTTATGCTGTTAATGTTTCATTCATCATTTCCCATTGTATTGTTTATGTACTACATGTATATTTCATGTTAAAAATCTTTTTGTTTTAATACTTCTGGGTGTCAGGAACGGATTAATTGTATTTACATTATTTCTTATGGGGAAAATTGATTCGTAAATCGTAAATTTCGTTTATAGTAACGGCTCCAGGAACGGATTAATTACGAACAACGAGGGACCACTGTATTTGAGGGGGTCAGTCCCTCAGCCTGGAGAAGAGTTCAGCTCCATGGTCTGGAACAACATGGTCAGTCCCTCAGCCTGTAGAAGAGTTCAGTTCCATGGTCTGAAACAAGGTGGTTAGTTCCTCAGCCTGGAGAAGAGTTCTGCTCCATGGTCTGGAACAAGGTAGTCAATCCCTCAGCCTGGAGAAGAGTTCAGCTCTATGGTCTGGAACAACATGGTCAGTCCCTCAGCATGGAAAAGAGTTCAGCTCCATGGTCTGGAACAAGGTGGTCAGTCCCTCAGCCTGGAGAAGAGTTCAGCTCCATGGTCTGGAACAACATGGTCAGTCCCTCAGCCTGGAGAAGAGTTCAGCTCCATGGTCTGGAACAACATGATCAGTCCCTCAGCCTGGAGAAGAGTTCAGCTCCATGGTCTGGAACAACATGGTCAGTCCCTCAGCCTGTAGAAGAGTTCAGTTCCATGGTCTGGAACAAGGTGGTTAGTCCCTCAGCCTGGAGAAGAGCTCAGCTCCATGGTTTGGAACAAGGTGGTCAATCCCTCAGCCTGGAGAAGAGTTCAGCTCCATGGTCTGGAACAACATGGTCAGTCCCTCAGCATGGAAAAGAGTTCAGCTCCATGGTCTGGAACAAGGTGGTCAGTCCCTCAGCCTGGAGAAGAGTTCAGCTCCATGGTCTGGAACAAGGTGGTTAGTTCCTCAGCCTGGAGAAGAGTTCAGCTCCATGGTCTGGAACAACATGGTCAGTCCCTCAGCCTGGGGAAGAGCTCAGCTCCATGGTCTGGAACAAGGTGGTCAGTCCCTCAGCCTGGAGAGGAGTTCAGCTCCATGGTCTGGAACAACATGGTCAGTCCCTCAGCCTGGAGAAGAGTTCAGCTCCATGGTCTGGAACAAGGTGGTCAGTCCCTCAGCCTGGAGAAGAGTTCAGCTCCATGGTCTGGAACAAGGTGGTCAGTCCCTCAGCCTGGAGAAGAGTTCAGCTCCATGGTCTGGAACAACATGGTCAGTCTCTCAGCCTGTAGAAGAGTTCAGCTCCATGGTCTGGAACGATATCGTTCCAGATCATGGCTGTTGTGTATTCAATAGATTATAAGTCCCATTAATAGACCAACCAACTTTCTCTTGCTTTAACAATATAACGTAGCGTCTTATGAAAAAATATAATTGCTTAAGAATATGAAGGTATATATCGGCTATAAAAACACATCTGAGAACAATTTTAGTGCAAAAAGAAAACACGAGAATAATACTTTTTTTTGCAATTTGGAAATTTCGACGGCTTTTGTTTTCAAAAAAAAAAAAAATATTAGGTACTCCATTGGTCCCATGATTTAAAAATCGTAACAACTAAAACAAAAAAATGCAGAGAATCTCTTTTTATCTCCCAAACAAAGAACGGAGATCATTTCTGTGTCTGTTGCTTAAAACAGTCCATTTCTGCGTAGCAATATAGAAGCATGAGTGTCGCTTTTAGTATCAAGAAAGGATTCAGTACTTCACAGTGCCAGTACCTCACAGTACCAGCACCTCACAGTGCCAGTACCTCACAGTGCCAGCACCTCACAGTGCCAGTACCTCACAGTGCCAGCACCTCACAGTGCCAGTACCTCACAGTGCCAGCACCTCACAATAATTCTAACTCGAGTCTCGACAAGTATCCGGGTTGTGTCTTGTATAGTCTTAACGTCATATCCTGGTAGACTCCAGGTCGTGTCCAGGTCGTGTCGTGGGTCAGGTCAGGTTCTCCCACACAGCTTCAACTATTAAAGTTGCGTTTGTATAAATTCAAGAGTCTAGCAACACTCTTGAACTCTCCTCTCTCTCTCTTTCTTGTTCTTCTTCTTCATCTCTCTTTGTCTCTTCCTTCTCTGTGTCTTAGTCTTGGTGATGTTTCTTCCTCTCATCCCTGTGTTTGCTCCTTCTATTCTTATCTTTCTTCCTCTTTTTTCCTTTACGATCTC
>NC_091296.1:60027180-60039680 GCF_038502225.1 Cherax quadricarinatus
GTGCTTACAGCAGAATGTTCCGTATTAATCAAGGTTTACTTGGCTTTATAAAGCTGTGCTTACAGCAGAATGTTCCGTATTAATCAAGGTTTACTTGGCTTTATAAAGCTGTGCTTACAGCAGAATGTTCCGTATTAATCAAGGTTTACTTGGCGTGTAGTTTTCTTTTTTTGGTCTGAGAAATAATAATGTATTTGATAACAGCGAACAAGCCGACGGAGGTTCAGGTTAACTTCACTCTAATATTTTCTACCTTTATTGATAATAAAATTGAGGAATATATGCTTCTCTTTATTTTTCACTCAGGGATTATTATTATTATTATTATTATTATTATTATTATAATTATGAATATTATTATCAATATCATTATTATTAGCAATATTATTATTATTATTATTATTATTATTATTATTATTATTATTATTATTATTATTAGCAGTATTATTATTATTATTATTACCATTATTATTATCATCGTCATTATCACTATTGTTGTTACTGTTAATGTGTAGCAGAAAATCCGAATGTCCTTCAGCTCAGCTAGCGCTCGAGGCTTCATCCTGTCTCACAACCACGGTATTAGAAACAAAGGCATGAAAGAGCACTTGGAGCACTCACAGCACAGCATATTTAAGATGGAGTTGGATCACTGAGCACGATACAGTACTCCAAGGATCCCCGAGGGTATTTTATAAATGGTTTGAAACGAGTGACTCGTTTTAAATACAAGGGGTATTAAGAGACGCTAAGTCTGCGTACTCTGCCTCGGAAGAGGAACTCACTCAGGTTTGATCCGAGGAGGTAATGAGAAAGAAGAGGGGTACCTCAGATTCCTCGAATCGAGAGCCCGTCACTGATATCAAGGCACCCCTCCGTGAAGGTTTTTTCCAAGTGAAGGCAGTACTTAGTGAAGGTTGCTGAGTGAACTCTCAGTGTCAATGGAGACTCGCCCCCCCCCCTCCCCCGCCGTTTTATGTTCACTGGTATCATGCATTCTTTCTGATGGTCACTGAACTTCAAACGTCACAAGACTGTCTTGGAAGACTTGCTGCTGTCACGTCAGGATATGGGAGTACCTGGTAAAGATGGCAGAGGCACACCGAGACTATCTACAGAGAAGAATCATCTTTTGCCATCAACATGAAGAACTATCGTGTATTATGTAGGTGTACGAGTCAAGGATAAAGCACATCTGTCGTGCAGTATCTACGTGTGTTAGACAAGGACAGTAATGCAGAAGTGCTCTCTCTCTCTCTCTCTCTGTGTCTCTGTCTGTCTGTCTCTCTCTCTCTCTCTCTCTCTCTCTCTCTCTCTCTCTCTCTCTCTCTCTCTCCCCAGAGGAGTGGATAGTTCAGGAACAGCAGAATCGGGGAAAAACGTTCAAGTTTTGAAGGTAATGGTTTCACTTCGACCCAGGTAGGGCCGGAATTTTGGTGGAGAGATTTCCGCGGAGGAGGTGAGCAGAACTAACACAGCCATCCAGGTCTTGCACCAGCGACCTGCCAAATGGTGCAGATTTTTTGAGGGGAAGAGTGTGTGGAAAGCTGGTGTTCTGGAGTGTGCTGGGAACAAGGTTGGCACTCACACCGTGCACACATCTCGTGTGTGTGTGTGTGTACACATGCACGCTGGTACAAGTGTACACACGTACATGCATGACTCGTGTGTGCATACACATAACGCAGACACAAGCATGAATACCTGCATGCATCATTAACGTTGCATACGATCATTCTTACAGACTAAAATCGTACCAACACACACACACACACACACACACACACACACACACACACACACACACACACACACACACACACACACACACACACACACACACACACACACACACACATTATATTTCCTTGTCTTTACCTAAATTCTTCTCTTTTTATAAATGCTGTGTAAATTATTTTATTTTATTTTTTTGTCATTCACAATAAATTTGGACAATTTGATAAAAAGGGTAAAAAACATTAATTAGAGACTCGAGGTCCATCTTAGAGAATATATGTCTGGTGAATTACACCTCCCCACTCCACTCTCCCTCTCACACCCTACTCCACTCTCCCTCTCACACCCCACTCCACTCTCCCTCTCACACCCTACTCCACTCTCCCTCTCACACCCTACTCCACTCTCACACCCCACTCACTCTCCCTCTCACACCCCACTCCACTCTCCCTCTCACACCCCACTCCACTCTCCCTCTCACACCCCACTCCACTCTCCCTCTCACACCCCACTCCACTCTCCCTCTCACACCCCACTCCACTCTCCCTATCACACCCACTCCACTCTCCCTCTCACACCCCACTCCACTCTCACACCCCACTCCACTCTCACACCCCACTCCACTCTCCCTCTCACACCCCACTCCACTCTCCCTCTCACACCCCACTCCACTCTCACACCCCACTCCACTCTCCCTCTCACACCCCACTCCACTCTCCCTCTCACACCCCACTCCACTCTCCCTCTCACACCCCACTCCACTCCCTCTCACACCCCACTCCACTCCATATCACACCCACTCCACTCTCCCCCTCACACCCCACTCCACTCTCACCCCACTCCACTCTCACACCCCACTCCACTCTCCCTCTCACACCCCCTCCTCCCTCCCTCACACCCTCCCCTCTCCCTCTCACCCCCCCCCTCCTCTCCTCTCACACCCTCCCTCTCCTCTCACCCCTCCACCCTCCCTCTACACCCTCCTCCATATCCACACCCACCCCTCCCTCCCCCTCCCCTCACACCCTCCTCTCACCTCCACCTCTCACACCCCTCCTCCCTCTCACCTCCTCCTCTCCCTCTCACCCCTCCTCTCCCTCCCTCCCTCCCACTCCTCTCTCCCTCACACCCCTCCCTCTCCCTCTCACCACCTCCCTCTCCCTATCACCCCTCTACCTCACCCCACCCTCCTCTCCCTCTCTGCAAGCCCTCCTCTTCCTCTCACACCCTCCCACCCTCTTCCTCTCACACCCCCTCCCTCCTCCCTCTCACCCCACCCCACTCCCTCCCTCTCACACCCCCTCCACTCCCTCCCTCACACACCTCTCCCTCTCACACCTCCCTCTCCCTCTCACACCCTCCTCTCCCTCTCACCACCTCCTCTCCCCTCACCCCAATCACCCTCTCCCTCTCACACCCCAATCCCACTCTCCCTCTCCCCCACTCCTCCACCACCCTCCACCCTCTCCCTCTACACCTCCTCTCCCTCTCACACCCCTCCCTCTCCCTATCACACCCTCCTCTCCTATCACACCCTCCACTCCCTCTCCCACCCCACCCCCTCCTCTCACACCCTCCTCTCCCTCTCACCTCTTGTTCTCCTCTCCCTCTCACCTCCTCTCCCTATCACACCCTCCCTCTCCCTCTCTCACACCTCCCTCTCCCTATCCACCACCCTCCCTCTCCCTCTCACCCCCTCCACCTCTCCTCCTCCACACCTCCCCTCCTCCCTCTCACCTCCCCTCTCCCTATCACACCACCCTCCTCCCCTCCCTCTCACCCTCCTCTCCCTATCACACCCTCCTCTCCCTCTCACCCACCCTCCTCTCCTATCACACCCTCCTCTCCCTCTCACCCACCTCTCCCTATAACACCCTCCTCTCCCTCTCACACCCCACCCTCCTCTCCCTCTCACACCTCCTCTCCCCTCTCACCCCTCCACCTCCCTCTCCCTCACACCTACTCCCTCTCCCTATCACACCTCCTCTCCCTCTCACCCCCCACCCTCTCCCTTTCACACACCTCCTCTCTCCCTCACAGCCCCCTCCCCTCTCCCTATCACACCTCCCTCTCCCTCTCACCCCATCCACCTCTCACCCCACCTCCCTCTCCCTCTCCACCCTCTCACCCCACCCCTCCCTCTCCCCACTTCCCTCCTCTCCCTCTCACCCCCTCCTCTCACACCCCACCTCTCCTCTTCACCCCACTTCCCCCTCCCTCTCACACCCAACTCCACTCTCCTCCCTCACCACCTCTCCTCTCACCTCCCTCTCCCTATCACACCCTCCTCTCCCTCTCACCCCACTTCCCTCCTCTCCTCTCACCCACCTCCCCTCACACCCTCCTCCCTCCTCACACCCTCCTCTCACACCCTCCCCTCCCTCCCTCTCACGCCCCCCCTCTCTCACCCCCACCCTCCTCTCCCTCTCACACCCCCTCCTCTTACACCTCCTCTCTCACCCCTCCTCTCCCTCTCACCACCTCTCTCCCCCACCACCCTCTCCCTCCCTCACACCTCCTCTCCCTCTCACCCCCGCCCCTCCTCTCCTCCCTCTCACCCTCCTCTCTCACCTCCACCTCTCCCTCTCACCCCACTCCTCTTACACCCTCCTCTCACCTCCTCTCCTCTCACACCCTCCCTCTCCTCTCACCCCTCCACCTCTCCCTCTCACACCCCTCCTCTCACCCTCCCTCTCCCTCTCACACCCTCCTCTCACCTTCCTCCCCCTCTCCCTCTCGCCCTCCTCTCACACCTCCTCCTCCCTCTCACCTCCTCTTACACCCTCCTCTCACACCCCCTCCTCTCCCTCTCACACCCCTCCTCACACCCCTCCCTCACACCTCCTCTCACCCCTCCTCCTCTCACCACCTCCTCTCTCACACCCCCTCCTCTCCCTCTCACCCCCCTCCCTCTCACACCCCCTCCTCTCTACCCACACCCCACCTCCTCTCACACCCCCTCCCTCTCCCTCTCACCCTCCTCTCACCCCTCCACCTCTCACACCCCACTCTCACACCCCTCCTCCTCTCGACCCCACCCCTCCCTCTCCCTCTCACACCACCTACACACTCATACACACCCACACATACTTTCATTATCTTAAAGTCATTCACTAATTGAGAGAGAGAGAGAGAGAGAGAGAGAGAGAGAGAGAGAGAGAGAGAGAGAGAGAGAGAGAGAGAGAGAGAGAGAGAGAGAGAGAGAGAGAGAATCATTTTCTCAGTGGCGTCATAAGAGTCAAATTACGTCCTGTTTAGGACCGTGAGCTGCATCAAGAGACTAGAGAAACCTTCAATCTATGACCTTGATCAAACGAGTGGATCTTTGTCTCCATTTTTGTGGTCGCTGGAGAGTTAAAGAAAGAAAAGGTATCTCTAAAAAAAAAATGAAAAAAGTAAGGTTGGAGATCAGGTCTCGCGATGTTTGGAGGAAAAAATAGTCTCGCAATCTCGCTGCTAAATCGCGTTTCAAGGTCACAATCTGCGCTGCTTATCTGCACTCTCCTTCCTTCTTTATTTCTCGTTCGTCTTATTTATTTTTATCCTTGTTTACACTTATATTTGTTTACAGTTGGTATTGTTTACATTTTTTACGCCTATTTACAAAAAGGATTTTTCCCCCGTGAAAACATTTTTATTTTTTTCTATTTAAGGATCATGACTGAACATGTTCGTCATGTTTGTACTGACATGACACGCCGACGCCGCCCTCTGCATTATTATTACACAACCCACACATAGGAGCAACTTACAACGACGTTTCAGTCCTGATCGGACCGAAACGTCTCTCCTATGTGCAAGTTATTTATGGATTCCCTATCCTCACGGGGCTCGGAGGGAGAAGCTAGGCACCCTGGGCTGCCACAAACCCCCACCCACACTGGGCTCGAAGGGTGTGGCAGCTGCATAGAAGTAGATGATGTTAGGAGATGCGAAGGCAGCAAGCACTACTGGATCCTTTTGGAGTCACACCCCGGCTTTGGGCCGTAGCCTGAGCGCTGGGGAAGCTCAAGAATGCCTCTTGCTGTGAGTGTTGCTGCTGCTGTTTCACTTGTCCATTGCACTCTTCTCTATAATTATTATAATTATTATTATTATTATTATTATTATTATTATTATTATTATTATTATTACAGTAGCAAAGGAAAGACTGGAGAACAATATATCATCAGAAATAATTTACAACTTAAAAAAAAAATTAATATCACATTAACTCAGAAAAAATAAGAACAGATAATTTTTACTAAAATAAAATACAATAAAACAGCTTAATTCAAAAATAAAATAGATCAAATAAAAGAATAAAAATCATATAAATTCCAAGTAAGAGAAGGAAAAAAAATAAAAATTTCATATTTGGAGACGAAATTAGGAAAAAAACTTGCAACTAATTTTTTAAGGGGTGGAGGGGTAAGCCAGCTTAAGGCCTCAGTCAGATGACCAAAAGTTCCGACTGTGGGGTCGTCATATGAGTAAGACTCACGTCAAGAATCACTTTGTTCTGTTTCCTGACAAACCTAATACCCGCCAGGTGGAGGTCACGGGGTGACAAGGGCAACTTAACCATTGATCGCGCGAGATCGATACTCCTGCCCTAAATCTTCTCTTACACACCTCACCCTCTCCCCACGCGGTGCATGGCCCTTGCGGGGCTAGCGCTTCCCTGTGGTAGTGATATTAATAGTAATGAATAACAAAAAAAGGCACAATACCGTGACTGGAACGATACACAAATAACGCGCACATAAAACAGAGAAGCTTACGACGACGTTTCGATCCGACTTGGACCATTTACAAAGTCACACTAACCAGAAGTGGAGTAGGACGGCTATATATAGGCAGGAAGGTGGTGGTAGTGTAGGTAGTAGTAGTAGTACCTCTACTACTACTACTACTACTACTACTACTACTACTACTACTACTACTACTACCACTACCACCACCACCACCACCACCACCACCACCACCACCACCACCACCACCACCACCACGACCACCACCACCACCACCACCACCACCACCTCTTCCTGCCTATATATAGCCGTCCTGCTCCACTTCTGGTTAGTGTGACTTTGTAAATGGTCCAAATCGGACCGAAACGTCGTAGTAAGCTTCTCTGTTTTATGTGCGGGTTATTTGTGTATTAATAGTACTGATAAGTGATGGATATTCACAGAGAAAAAATAAGAACGTGAGTACACAAACATAGGCTAATGGTCCATCATTCCATCTGCTAGAAGTAGTTTTGCCATTTGCTAGTGGATCGCGATCTTCTAGTAGGGCGCGATCTATTGGTAGAGGACGGTCGATCTACGCTTCGACGACCCCTGCGATCTTCTAGTAGGGCGCGATCTATTGGTAGAGGACGGTCGATCTACGCTTCGACGACCCCCGCGATCTTCTAGTAGGGCGCGATCTGTTGTGGTAAGAGGACGGTCGATCTACGCTTCGACGACCCCGTGATCTTCTAGTAGGGCGCGATCTATTGGTAGAAGGACGGTCGATCTACGCTTCGACGACCCCGCGATCTTCTAGTAGGGCGCGATCTGTTAATGAGGACGGTCGATCTACGCTTCGACGACCCCCGCGATCTTCTAGTAGGGCGCGATCTATTGGTAGAGGACGGTCGATCTACGCTTCGACGACCCCCGCGATCTTCTAGTAGGGCGCGATCTATTGGTAGAGGACGGTCGATCTACGCTTCGACGACCCCCGCGATCTTCTAGTAGGGCGCGATTTATTGGCAGAGGACGGTCGATCTACGCTTCGACGACCCCTGCTTCTACACCATCCTAATAACTGTGTTCACTGGGAGAAAAGACAAAAAAAGCCTTTTACCATTTAAGTCATCACTGTCATACTTATTACAAAATATGTCTAATCTATTTGTAATCATTATTATATCTAATGGTTGTAATTATAACTTTATTTTCTGAGAAAGGTGAAGGGGTAAGCCAGCTTAAGGCCTCGGTCAGATGACGAGAAGCCCCAGCTGTGGGTCATCATATGACTGAGACCCGCGTCAGGAAACACTTGTCCTGTTTCCTGACAAATCTACCTAACCTATCTATGTTTTATTTGGCTCGTCTGTATCTAAATACAATATTAGCCACCAATGTGTTTTAAAGTAAATAAGGATTCATTTTGAGAGGGAGAGTCGAGCGAGAATGAGTCTCAAATTGCCGCTCTGCTCAACTTACTATGGCGAGCTGCAAACTTAGTGTAGGCTTGTTGCAGGATACCACCAGGGGTGGTGCCAGGGTGCAGGACACCACCAGGGGTGGTGCCAGGGTGCAGGACACCATCGGGGGTGGTGCCACGTTGGAGGACACCACCGGGGTTGGTGCCAGGGTGCAGGACACCATCGGGAAGTGTGTGACGAGAAGGCAGCAATAAACCTCACAACCTACTTAGATATATCCATAACACACGACGGTTGTAAATGGTATGATCATACCGACAAATTGTGGACAAGAATACTTGTGTACAGTTCAGACATTGAATAAAAAAACACTTCGCCACGATTGTCTTCAACAGTCCTAACACAGTAAGCTAAAACAGGTTAATATATATATAGTAGATAGTGTAGGTGACCTGAAGCAAAAGTGAGGTGAGGGGAAATATATTTGACAAATATACGTACTAGTGAGAGGGGTTGATTGGATTTTAGCAAGACCTATTGTCGAAAGATTTGCCTTTATTAACGAAGCAGTGTTTCATACAGCTCTGTTCTGTTCTAGGTTCCCCGGTATAATCGCCCGGCCCTGGTCTTTTCCAAGAGGTGGCCCGGCCCGGGTCTTTTCCAAGAGTTGGCCCGGCCCGGGTCTTTTCCAAGAGGTGGCCCGACCTTGGCTCCCTTTCGCGGGAGTGTCTCAGACCAATGTCTGCCGTGGGAGGAGGTACAAGTGCCTTCTTGTCTTCTGGGATCAGCAGTTCCCAGGCCTAAGCCCCATTCCCCTCCCCTACGGGGCTCGGAGGGAGAAGCTAGGCACCTTGGGCTGCCACAAACCCCGCCCACACTGGGCTCGAAGGGTGTGGCAGCTGCATAGCAGCAAACGATATCAGGAGGTGCAAAGTCAGTAAGCACTACAGGATCCTTTTGGAGCCACACCCCAGCTTTGGGCCAAAGCCAGAATGCTGGGGAAGCTCAAGAATGCCTATTACTGTGTGTGTTGCAGCTGCTACTTCACTTGTCCGTTGCACTCCTCTCCATGTCCAACAGCTCGTTATTAACGAAGCAGTGCTTCCAGCAGCTCATTATTAACGAATCAGTGTTTCCAGATCACTATCAAACAAATCTGTAAGCTAGTCACAATGTTTGATTTAAGGAAGGTATGCCAGGTTTTCCACCAAACAAACCCTAGACCACAGCAGCGACAATCCTGCAACCATCGACATGTTGTGATCTATGGCCATTCCAAAGACAAGGAAATCTTTAAAAAAAATTATATTTCCTATGGTTAAATTTGGTTTTAGCGCCTCAGTACAGCGAGAATAATCACAAGATGCGACTGAGAGACTAAACACTAATGCTGTGGTTATAATTAAACTTAAATTTTTAAAAGAGTGGAGGAGAAAACCAGTGGAAGTCCTCGGTCAGATGACCATAAGCTCCAGTGGCGGGTCATCACATAACTAAGACTCTCGTCAAGAAACACTTGTCCTATTTCCTAACAAATCTTACCTAACCTATCCGAGAGATTAGAGGGAAGCCTGGGGGAGATCTGGTGAAGAGAATGCCAGACAATTAAGGTCAATACTGGCAAAGAGGAAGGTACAGGGATGCCATCGGGTGAAGAGTGTTCCCTCTGGGTAAGGTCTTTATGTTTAATGCCCTCTCAGCTTTAAAATATAATGGACTGGCACGGTTCTCTGTGTTTATTGCTGTGTCGCTGCTTCAACGTGATGTTTGTACTTGCCTTCTCGTATTTTCTTGCTGTCTGGTTTCCTAAACATGAAATTCGTGCCTAGCTCGGTGTGTTTTGTATACAGCTTAACAGTGTGTGTCATCCAACTTAACACTGTGCTTTATCCAGCTTAACACTGTTTCATCCAGATTAACACTGTGTGTCATCCAACTTAACACTGTTTCATCCAGCTTAACAGTGTGTGTCATCCAGCTTAACATTGTTTATTTTCATGGTATTTTACCATCTCATTTAATTGTTTCTGAATTAACCAGGTGTAAAGGTATGATTTTCTGATAGAAATTAATAGGAAAAAGTGGTTGAAAAGTGACAATATTTGCAAAGTGTTTCAAGTGCTTCAAGTGTGACTCTCTCTCTCTCTCTCTCTCTCTCTCTCTCTCTCTCTCTCTCTCTCTCTCTCTCTCTCTCTCTCTCTCTCTCTCTCTCTCTCTCTCTCTCTCTCTCTCTCTCTCTCTCTCTCTCTCTCTCTCTCTCTCTCTCTCTCTCTCTCTCTCTCTCTCTCTCTCTCTCTCTCTCTCTCTCTCTCTCTCTCTCTCTCTCTCTCTCTCTCTCTCTCTCTCTCTCTCTCTCTCTCTCTCTCTCTCTCTCTCTCTCTCTCTCTCTCTCTCTCTCTCTCTCTCTCTCTCTCTCTCTCTCTCTCTCTCTCTCTCTCTCTCTCTCTCTCTCTCTCTCTCTCTCTCTCTCTCTCTCTCTCTCTCTCTCTCTCTCTCTCTCTCTCTCTCTCTCTCTCTCTCTCTCTCTCTCTCTCTCTCTCTCTCTCTCTCTCTCTCTCTCTCTCTCTCTCTCTCTCTCTCTCTCTCTCTCTCTCTCTCTCTCTCTCTCTCTCTCTCTCTCTCTCTCTCTCTCTCTCTCTCTCTCTCTCTCTCTCTCTCTCTCTCTCTCTCTCTCTCTCTCTCTCTCTCTCTCTCTCTCTCTCTCTCTCTCTCTCTCTCTCTCTCTCTCTCTCTCTCTCTCTCTCTCTCTCTCTCTCTCTCTCTCTCTCTCTCTCTCTCTCTCTCTCTCTCTCTCTCTCTCTCTCTCTCTCTCTCTCTCTCTCTCTCTCTCTCTCTCTATCTCTCTATCTCTCTATTTATATTTATTTTTTTCTTTTTTTTTTTTTTTTTTTTTTTTTCTTTTTTTTTTTTTATTTTTTTTTTTTTTTTTTTTTTTTTTTTTTTTTTTACACATGGTTTGACAAGGTTAAGGATCCGAGCTTTATTGACAAGCTATTTACAGGTTAAGGATTCCTAACTTTATTGACAAGCTAGAGCTATTACCTACATCAGCTCATTTGAAAGCATTTTATTGTTATGAGACATACAAGTAGGGAACAGGATGAAGTTGGAGCCATCTGTGGGCCAGCATTTTCATTTGATCAACTGACGTTATCTCGTTGACATCATTATGCTGAACAGAATGTGTTTCCATACTCGAGTCATCCTGGGTATGTATGATCTCAGATGGAGTGATGTTCTGGAGGAAGGGTACAGCCAGAGTGAAGTTGCTGCTTTCTGCCCGTCTTGTGGCATAAAAGCTTGTTTCGCGCTGTCCTCGAGTGGATCCAAGTGTGGTATTTTGACAATATTGGCCTTGTACATAACAGTAAGGGCCACCCACATCCCTCCTATGTTGAAGGCTCTGCTGAAATGACAGATCCATCCAGGATGGGTCCAGGCGAGAGATGAGACGTCTTGCTCTGTTCTCTCTCTGTCAAGCGAGTCGCAGATGAGGAGGGGGACAGGCAGACCAGAAAGTGGAGCATACTCAAGGTGTGAGCGTACTTGTGCCTCGTACAGTATCTTGCAACCCCTACTGTCAAGCAGATGCGAGATACGGCGAAGTGCTGTAAGCTTCCTGGCTGCCTTGTTTGCAAGATTTACAACATGGTTCTTCATGGTTAGTTTGGAGTCAAATTTCACCCCAAGGATATCAACTTCTTCTCCAGGTGCCAACATCCTCCCATTCATCCTTACTACTGCACCAGCATTACCATCATGGTGCCTAGAGACGATCATCATTTGCGTTTTCTCAGGTGCAAATGTTACTTGCCATCTATTTCCCCAAGCTGATATAGGCTCTCAGCTGGTGATTGATGTAACAGAGCAGCTGGCATTTCTTCTCTTGGATAAGTGAATGTCAGTGTACAGTCGTCTGCATATGCATGTGATTCTGGGATGAGATGAAGAAGGTCGTTGAAGTAGACATTCCATAACAGTGGACCCAGCACACTTCCTTGTGGAACGCTTGCCCCAATAGGATGTCTTGCTGATTCCGTTCCAGAGGACTACATTGAGATCTACCATGAAGGTAATCACTGAGGAGACATAGCGTAGAGCCTGCAATTCCCAGTGCTTGAAGTTTTGCTAAGAGGCCCTGGTGCCACACCCGGTCAGCGCCAGCAATGTCAGTGCTACCACACAGCTGACTTTGGATTCATCCAGTGACTGGTGCCACTTAGTGGAGGAGGTTTAACAACAGATCAGCAGCGAGTAACCTTTCCTGAAGCCATATTGACGATCACAAAGTAGTGAGTGGTAGTCAAAAAAAATCTGTCATTTGTCTTGAGATTATTGTCTCAAGGATCTTACCAGTGATTGACAGGGTGACACTGGTCTGTAGTTGCTGATTTCTGCTCTGCTCTTCTTTTTTGTGAACAGGGACTACATTTGCCTCTTTCCATGGAGGGCCATTTGCACTGTACTAGGCAGTGCTGAAGATGCGAGTTAGAGGTGCTGCTAGCTGGTCTGCACATCTTCTCGCAATCTTAGGGCTCAACGTCTGGGACAGCCTTTTCTTGGTCAAGTGATTTAAGGAAAGGAAATGCACCTCCTCCTGCCTTATTGTCACCTGACAGTT
>NC_091296.1:60044680-60057180 GCF_038502225.1 Cherax quadricarinatus
GAAAATGCAATCCACCCACCCCTCCCCTCTCTCTTGTCTTACTGCTGTCACCATGTCATAGAACTCCAGTAGGTTTGTGACACAGGTTTCCCCGTCCCTGAAACCATGCTGGCTGCTGTTGATGAGATCATTCCTTTCTAGGTGTTCCACCACTCTTCTCCTGATAATCTTCTCCATGATTTTGCATACTATACATGTCAGTGACACTGGTCTGTAGTTTAATGCTTCATGTCTGTCTCCTTTTTTTAAAGATTGGGACTACATTTGCTGTCTTCCATGCCTCAGGCAATCTCCCTGTTTCGATAGATGTATTGAATATTGTTGTTAAAGGGTACATAGCGCCTCTGCTCCCTCTCTCAATACCCGCCAGGGAGATGTTATCTGGCCCCATTGCCTTTGAGGTATCTAGCTCACTCAGAAGCCTCTTCACTTCTTCCTCGGTTGTGTGCACTGTGTCCAGCACTTGGTGGTGTGTGTGTGTGTGTGTGTGTGTGTGTCTATGTGTGTGTGTGTGTATGTGTGTGTGTGTGTATGTGTGTACTCACCTAGTTGTACTCACCTAGTTGAGGTTGCGGGGGTCGAGTCCGAGCTCCTGGCCCCGCCTCTTCACTGATCGCTACTAGGTCACTCTCCCTGAGCCGTGAGCTTTATCATACCTCTGCTTAAAGCTATGTATGGATCCTGCCTCCACTACATCGCTTCCCCAACTATTCCACTTACTGACTACTCTGTGGCTGAAGAAATACTTCCTAACATCCCTGTGATTCATCTGTGTCTTCAGCTTCCAACTGTGTCCCCTTGTTACTGTGTCCAATCTCTGGAACATCCTGTCTTTGTCCACCTTGTCAATTCCTCTCAGTATTTTGTATGTCGTTATCATGTCCCCCTATCTCTCCTGTCCTCCAGTGTCGTCAGGTTGATTTCCCTTAACCTCTCCTAGTAGGATATACCTCTTAGCTCTGGGACTAGTCTTGTTGCAAACCTTTGCACTTTCTCTAGTTTCTTTACGTGCTTGGCTAGGTGTGGGTTCCAAACTGGTGCCGCATACTCCAATATGGGCCTAACGTACAAAGGTGTACAGGGTCCTGAATGATTCCTTATTAAGATGTCGGAATGCTGTTCTGAGGTTTGCTAGGCGCCCATATGCTGCAGCAGTTATTTGGTTGATGTGCGCTTCAGGAGATGTGCCTGGTGTTATACTCACCCCAAGATCTTTTTCCTTGAGTGAGGTTTGTAGTCTCTGGCCCCCTAGACTGTACTCCGTCTGCGGTCTTCTTTGCCCTTCCCCAATCTTCATGACTTTGCACTTGGTGGGATTGAACTCCAGGAGCCAATTGCTGGACCAGGTCTGCAGCCTGTCCAGATCCTTTGTAGTTCTGCCTGGTCTTCGATCGAGTGAATTCTTCTCATCAACTTCACGTCATCTGCAAACAGGGACACCTCAGAGTCTATTCCTTCCGTCATGTCGTTCACAAATACCAGAAACAGCACTGGTCCTAGGACTGACCCCTGTGGGACCCGCTGGTCACAGGTGCCCTCTGACACCTCGCCACGTACCATGACTCGCTGCTGTCTTCCTGACAAGTATTCCCTGATCCATTGTAGTGCCTTCCCTGTTATCCCTGCTTGGTTCTCCAGTTTTTGCACCAATCTCTTGTGTGGAACTGTGTCAAACGCCTTCTTGCAGTCCAAGAAAATGCAATCCACCCACCCCTCTCTCTCTTGTCTTACTGCTGTCACCATGTCATAGAACTCCAGTAGGTTTGTGACACAGGATTTCCCGTCCCTGAAACCATGTTGGCTGCTGTTGATGAGATCGTTCCTTTCTAGGTGTTCCACCACTCTTCTGATAATCTTCTCCATGATTTTTGCATACTATACATGTCAGTGACACTGGTCTGTAGTTTAATGCTTCATGTCTGTCTCCTTTTTAAAGATTGGGACTACATTTGCTGTCTTCCATGCCTCAGGCAATCTCCTGTTTCGATAGATGTATTGAATATTGTTGTTAGGGGTACACATAGCGCCTCTGCTCCCTCTCTCAATACCCATGGGGAGATGTTATCTGGCCCCATTGCCTTTGAGGTATCTAGCTCACTCAGAAGCCTCTTCACTTCTTCCTCGGTTGTGTGCACTGTGTCCAGCACTTGGTGGTGTGCCCCACCTCTCCGTTTTTCTGGAGTCCCTTCTGTCTCCTCTGTGAACACTTCTTTGAATCTCTTGTCGAGTTCTTCACATACTTCACGGTCATTTCTTGTCTCTCCTCCTTCCTTCCTTAGCCTGATTACCTGGTCCTTGACTGTTGTTTTCCTCCTGATGTGGCTGTACAACAGTTTCGGGTCAGATTTGGCTTTCGCTGCTATGTCATTTTCATATTGTCTTTGGGCCTCCCTTCTTATCTGTGCATATTCGTTTCTGGCTCTACGACTGTTCTCCTTATTCTCCTGGGTCCTTTGCCTTCTATATTTCTTCCATTCCCTAGCACACTTGGTTTTGTCTCCCTGCACCTTTGGGTAAACCATGGGCTCATCCTGGCTTTTTCATTATTCCTGTTACCCTTGGGTACAAACCTCTCCTCAGCCTCCTTGCATTTTGTTGCTACTTACTCCATCATCTCATTAACTGGCTTCCCTGCCAGTTCTCTGTCCCACTGAACCCCGTTCAGGTAGTTCCTCATTCCTGTGTAGTCCCCTTTCTTGTAGTTTGGCTTCATTCGTCCTGGCCTTCCTGCTTCTCCCTCCACTTGTAGCTCTACTGTGTATTCGAAGCTTAAAACCACATGGTCACTGGCCCCAAGGGGTCTTTCATATGTGATGTCCTCGATATCTGCACTACTCAAGGTGAATACTAAGTCCAGCCTTGCTGGTTCATCCTCTCCTCTCTCTCTTGTAGTGTCCCTTACGTGTTGGCACATGAAGTTTTCCAGTACCACCTCCATCATCTTAGCCCTCCATGTATCTTGGCCCCCCATGTGGGTCCAAGTTCTCCCAATCGATCTCCTTGTGGTTAAAGTCACCCATGATCAGGAGCTTTGCCCTGCATGCATGAGCTCTTCTGGCCACTCTAGCCAGTGTGTCAACCATCGCTCTATTGCTCTCGTCGTACTCTTGCCTTGGCCTCCTGCTGTTCTGTGGTGGGTTATACATCACTGCTATTACCACCTTGGGACCGCCAGAGTGAAGTGTTCTCGCTATGTAATCACTTTCTTCTCTGCTGTCTCCTCCCTCCAGCTCATCAAAATTCCAGCGATTTTTGATCAGCAACGCCACTCCTCCACCCCCCCCCCTGTTCCCTCTGTCTTTCCTCAGGATTTGGTATCCCGTTGGAAAGATGGCATCTGTTACCATACCTGTAAGCTTGGTTTCTGTGAGCTATGATGTCCGGTGATGCTTCTTTGACTCTTTCATGCCACTCCTCCCACTTATTTGTTATTCCATCAGCGTTTGTGTACCATACCTTCAGTTTCCTTTCCAACACTGTGGTTTGGGGGGCCTGTGAGGGTGGGAGACCTGGTGGCATACTGTGGGATTCTATAGCTCGGTGTTGGGTGGAGGCTGTGGGTATGGATTGTAGTGTGTGTTGGGATGGTGTGATAGGTTGTATGGTTCTGAGAGTAGTTGTGTGTGCTTGCCCTTGCTGTTCTGTTCTGCTCTGACTGGACCTCCTGCTGGTTCCATCCTTGTCTCTTTTCCTAGCTCCTTTCGCTTTTTTTGTCCTCTCCCTCAGCTGCTGTCGTTCTGATTTTGTTCTGTCTCTGTCTAGGAACACCCTCTTGTACTCTTTCGAGTATTTCAATCGTGGTTTCTCTTGGAGGATCCTGTTCCACACTGTTTCCGTTCTGAGAATCAGCTTGATTGGTCGGTTTCTCCCCTTCGAGTACCCCCCTATTCTCTGAAAATTTACAATCTCGTCCATCTCTTCACCTATTTCCGTGATGATTTTCTCAATCTCCTTTCTTCCTGCTGCCTTTCAGTGTGTGTCCTTTCCTCTCTCCTGAAGCCCATGGATAAACACTGATTTTGCCCTTTCTTCCTCCCATTGCCTCACCCTCTGTGACTCTGGATCCTGCCTGTATGTGGCCTCAGCATTCGACCTATCACCCTCTCCATCTGCAACCAGCTGTTCTTCCCTTTCACTCCTTGGTCCTCCTTGGCAGGCTGATATGACCTTAGCATAATTCATAATTCCTGCCTTCCTGTGTGTGTGTGTGTGTGTACTCACCTAATTGTGGTTGCAGGGGTCGAGACTCAGCTCCTGGCCCCGCCTCTTCACTGATCGCTACTGGGTCCTCTCTCCCTCTGCTTCCTGAGCTTTGTCATACCTCTTCTTAAAACTATGTATGGTTCCTGCCTCCACTACTTCACTTGCTAGGCTATTCCACTTGCTGACAACTCTATGACTGAAGAAATACTTCCTAACGTCCCTGTGACTCGTCTGAGTAATCAGCTTCCAGTTGTGACCCCTTGTCCCTGTGTCCCCTCTCTGGAACATCCTATCTCTGTCCACCTTGTCTATTCCCCGCAGTATCTTGTATGTCGTTATCATGTCTCCCCTGACCCTTCTGTCCTCCAGTGTCGTCAGTCCGATTTCCCTTAACCTTTCCTCGTACGACATTCCCTTGAGCTCTGGGACTAGCCTTGTTGCAAACCTTTGTACTTTCTCTAACTTCTTGACGTGCTTGACCAGGTGTGGGTTCCAGACTGGTGCTGCATACTCCAGTATGGGCCTAACATACACAGTGTACAGTGTCTTGAACGATTCCTTATTAAGGTATCAGGAACGCTATTCTCAGGTTTGCCAGGCGCCCGTATGGTGCAGCGGTTATTTGGTTGATGTGTGCCTCCGGTGATGTGCTCGGATGTTATGGTCACCCCAAGGTCTTTCTCCTGAGTGAGGTCTGTAGTCTTTGTCCACCTAGCCTATACTCTGTCTGCGGTCTTCTTTGCCCCTCCCCAATCTTCATGACTTTGCATTTTGGCTGGATTGAATTCGAGAAGCCAGTTACTGGACCACATGTCCAGCCTGTCCAGGTCTCTTTTGCAGTCCTGCCTCATCCTCGTCCGATTTAATTCTTCTCATCAACTTCGTCATCTGCGAACAGGGACACTTCAGAGTCTATTCCTTCCATCATGTCGTTCACATATATCAAAAATAGCACTGGTCCTAGAACTGGACCCTGTGGGACCCGCTCGTAACAGGCGCCCACTGTGATACCTCTTAACCTACCATGACTCGTTGCTGCCTCCTGTCAGGTATTCCCTTATCCATTGCAGTGCCCTCCCTTTTACATGCGCCTGATCCTCCAGCTTCTGCACTAATCTCTTGTGGGGAACTGTGTCAAAGGCCTTCCTGCAGTCTAGGAAAACGCAATCTACCCAACCCTCTCTCTCATGTCTTACTTCTGTTACCTTGTCATAAAACTCCAGGAGGTTTGTGATACAAGATTTGCCTTCCATGAACCCATGCTGGTTTTCATTTATAATCTTGTTCCTTTCCAGGTGTTCGACCACTCTCCTCCTGATAATCTTCTCCATGACTTTGCACACAATACAACATGTTAGTTACCATTTTGTCCTAGGCACATGTCGATTAGACACTAGGCCTGTTGTATATGAGTACGTGTGTGTGTGTGTGTGTGTGTGTGTGTGTGTGTGTGTGTGTGTGTGTGTGGTGTGTGGTGTGTGGTGTGTGGTGTGTGGTTGTGTGTGTGTGTGTGTGTGTGTGTGTGTGTGTGTGTGTGTGTGTGTGTGTGTGTGTGTGTGTGTGTGCGTACCTATTTGTGATAAGAGTCACAGCTCATGGCCCCGAATCTTCACTGGTCGCTATTAGGTCCACTCTCTCCCTGCTCCATGAGCTTCATCGTACCTCTTCTTAAAGCTATGTATGGATTCTGCCTCCACTACATTACTCTCCAGATTATAAAAAAGGCAGATTGTTCCACTTCCTGACAACTCTGGTAGGCAAGACACATAGGCAACAGTTAGGCAACTTTATTAAAGTTGCCCAACTGTTGCCTATGTGTCTCACCTACCAACCTGTCGGTATGTGTGCGTGTGTGTGTGTGTGTGTGTGTGTGTGTGTGTGTGTGTGTGTGTGTGTGTGTGTGTGTGTGTGTGTGTGTGTGTGTGTGTGTGTGTGTGTGTATGTGTATGTGTGTGTGTATGTGTGTGTGTGTGTGTGTGTATGTGGTGCCGAATAGGTAAAACTTGTGATTTTTGCTAAAATAGCAACGCTTTTCTTGCCGAATAAGGCAAGAGAAAATTTGTGTATGCAATAATTTAGCAAAAATCATTCTGAACCTATATATGTTATTGTATTGTGTTTGTTTATTATTAAATTATTGCAAACTTCCCTAAAATATATTTGGTTGGATTACACTGAATTAAATTGCGCTTGTTATAATAAGGTTAGGTAAGTTTTTAAGGTTCTTTTGGTACAAAATTATTAATTTTTACATTAACATAACTGAAAAAATATATCTTTAAACGTATAAGAGAAAATTTTAGAAAGGACTTAATTTTAAATGAATTCTTGCTAACTGACCAATTTTACCTATTTACACGATATATACGATATATATATATATATATATATATATATATATATATATATATATATATATATATATATATATATATATATATATATATATATATATATATATATATATATATATATATATATATATATATATATATTTGTGTGTGACTGTAGTGAGTGGGAAAGGTACTCTGGGTGTGGAAAATTGCATTTATCTGAATGTAACTAATTATGTACATAACAGTAAATGATAACAAAGATAATTATTATTTATCAATGTTACATAGACAAGTAGGAATTTGGGACACCTAGGTCGCAAAAAATGTCCCCCTTCGATACCTACCACTGTCATAACGACAAGTTGCTCTGGACCTATTAATTAAATGAAATATACATACACCAGGAATACTGGTAAATATATAAATTTGCGGACTGTATATTAAAATAATAAATGGTTATATATATATATACACAATTACATAACAGAAGGAAAATATATCTTAATATCACTCACCAATTTGACTGGAGATTAATGTGTATCATACTCAGAAAATCTCACTCTAACTAAATCTATGAAAATAATGCTGGCCAGAATTACTCACAAATCTAGAGAGCTTATCTGAGGTTCCTGGAGCTGTCTTGTCCAGTCGTCTGATATCTCAAGTTATGCAGGAATGCACATCCACCAATTTCGCCTCCTATTTGAGAGGTGTCAACACAATTTTAACCTCTAGAGCACGAAAAATTCTTCCCATTACACCAACGTTTGTACAAAATTCAAAACCAAGATGGCGAGTCTCGTCTGCCCAGACGCAGGCTTTCCGTTTTCTATGACATAAATATTATTAAATACAGTATGACCATCTATTTACATATAAATACTGAATTTCTGGAAAATATATACAGTATTTTCCACACTGGGAATCGAACCTGCGTACCTTTTCGATTGCAAGTCCTCCGCTTTCCATTCACAGTCTTCCTTACGGCAGTGTTTCTGGTACGACAGCTTGAGACGCTAACTTCAGTGAGCCGATATGGTGACCGAATTTGAGATCGCGGTCCGCTGTGTCTCGTTCAAGTTCGTATATGTAAGGAATGGAAGTATCGAGTGTCGGAAAACTCTTCACGATTTTTCTCTCTCTCTTTAATTAACCTTCGAATGAAACGTAGGGGCGCCATTAGTACAATGAGAGAAAACACAGTGAGTGTCCAGGGCCCAAGACTGTTCAAAAGCTTCCCACCAACCATAAGGGGAATTACCAATAGACCCCTGGTTGCCTTCAAGAGGGAGCTGGACAGATACCTAAATTCAGTACCTGATCAGCCGGGCTGTGGCTCGTATGTCGGACAACGTGCAGCCAGCAATAACAACATAGTTGATCAGGCCCTGATCCACCTGGCGGTCTGGTCAAGGACTGGGCCGCGGGACGGTGACCTCCGAAGCACCCACCAGGTAGGCGGCTGGTTGCCTGGATTTCAAGCCTGTCGACTACAGGGTCACCACACAAATATCCACCACAGTGTGGTTTGTTGTTAATGGTCCACGTAGGACCGAAACGTCGGCCTAACTTTCAGTCTCCTACGAGCTGGTTAACCGTGTTCCAGCCAAGATAATGAGACATTATTCTTCACACAAGGGTCATTATGGCTGTATCTAACGTGTCCAACACCAGTCACGTATGCTTTAAGCAGTAAAATTGGGATCAGTATAAACTCCCAGCACATTTGCACTGAGACACATAGTGTATCTGAGCCAGTGTAAGTGTACCTCAGTTAATACTAGTGAATTTAAGCGAATGTAAGTATACCAGAGCAAGGGTTAAGCGCGTTTCAGTGGAAAATAGGCTGATCTCACGAGCGCTAAGTGTCTGTCAGTGAATGTGGGTGAGTGTAAGTGCATGAGAGTGAATGTGAGTGTATGGGAGTGAATGGGAGTGAATGTGATTGGACCTGGTCATTCTGACGTGTTTCTGAGTGAGTATAATATTACTGTTACACTAATCGTGAAACAAATAAACAGAACTCCCCAAAAAACTGGTGTCTCAGGTCGAGTGATCGAGCCTACAAGACCTGGTCAGTGTCTGGACTGGAGTCCCACCAGTAAGGAGGAGTTTACTGCGATATTACGACAGCTTTTGCTGATTGTGTTACCACCTTCCAGCTCTTACAAAAGCCAGAGAATTTACTGACAACAATTCTTAAATTGCTCTCAGACTTGAGAGAGAGAGAGAGAGAGAGAGAGAGAGAGAGAGAGAGAGGTGAGAAATGAGGAATATTAGAGGTGGTCCGCCCCACGGCAGCTGGAGAGTGCACGCTGGTCGTGCACTCTGCATATCAATGACATAACCTGAGAGCGCGTCGGACTGTCGAACGTCAGCACACAGCAGGAGTCCGTCGGATTGTCGCATGCCAGAGAATGTTCAACCCTACTACCCTACTAACCTACTACTCTACTACCCTACTATGGTAGTCAGTTAGTAGTGAAGAAGAAGCAGAAGAAAAGAAGACTAAGAAGAACAAGATTATAATATATATATTATATATATATATATATATATATATATATATATATATATATATATATATATATATATATATATATATATATATATATATATATATATATATATATATATATATATATATATATATATATATATATGTAGTGAATATTTCGTGGTGTATCTTCCTGTATATACACACTGGAAAATTATACTCGTCTGGGATCATATTTACTGGAAAATACACGCCTGTCGGTGAATATACACTGAAAGTTTCACTCCTCTCACTGTATAAACAGTGATGTATACACATCTACAGGTGTATATGCACTGAAATGTGTACACCTCTCTGTGTATATGCTGAGAAAATATACTCATTTCAGTGTCGGTGTGTAAGTAGCGGAATATACACTGAGAGATACACACACCTGTTGGTGGATTAAGGGGCATTTAGCCGGAGATGTGCCCATTCTCTCTCTCTCTCTCTCTTTCTCTCGTACCCTGCCTCTGATGGTTGATAGGACGCGTAGGAAAGAAAGTTTCTCGTTTTTTTTTTTTTTTTTTTTTTTACACAGGGTTTGACAAGGTTAAGGATCCCTGGCTTTATTGACAAGCTATTTACAGGTTAAGGATTCCCTAACTGTTGGCAAAGCTAGGCTATTACCTACATCAGCTCATTTGAAAGCATTTTTATTGTTATGAGATATACAAGTGAGGAACAGGATGAAGTTCAGGAGCCATCTGTGGGCCCAGCATTTTCATTTGATCAACTGACTTTATCTCGTTGACATCATTATGCTGCACGAATGTGTTCCATACTCGAGTCATCCTGGGTATATATGATCTCAGATGGGATGATGTTCTGGAGAAGGTACAGTCAGAGTGAAGTTGCTGCTTTCTGCCCGTCTTGTGGCATAAAAGCATTTCACGCTGTCCTCAGAAGTGGATCAAGTGTGTATTTTGACAATATTGGCCTTGTACATAACAGTAAGGCCACCCACATCCCTCTCTCCCTCTCTCTCTCTCTCTCTCTCTCTCTCTCTCTCTCTCTCTCTCTCTCTCTCTCTCTCTCTCTCTCTCTCTCTCTCTCTCTCTCTATCTATCTATCTATCTATATATCTCTCCATCAGTCTCTCAGATGACTGTAGGGAGACAGAAGTACATCGTCAGTAGCTAATCTTCAGAAAGTCACATTACCCTGACTGGCACAACACACAAATAACACCGCACCTGGGAGACTGAAACGTCTGACGACGTTTCGGTCCTACGTGGACCATTAACCCAATCACTGTGTGACTAGTTCATGGTCCTTTGTGCTGGTTATTTGTGTATTTCGTACCCTCACTAACTGCCTGAAACATCGATAAGATTCTCTAATTGAAAAGGAAGATTAGTGAAGATTCTTTAATTGAGGAATAACATCACTGAAGACGTTGTGACAGAGGAATTAGTATGACAGAAGTGGTAACGGCAGTTGATGTTGTGTTCACAGTAGCCGAGGAAGCGACTTGCCCGTACAAGGGACAGAGTCATCAGTCTAAAGCCACCATCAATCTAAAGTCATCATCAGTATAAGGGTATCATCATTCTAAAGTCATCGTTGATCTAAACCCAATCATGAACCTAAAGTTGCCAGTGTTCTCAGGTCTAAGATCATCAACAATCTAACGTCATCAGACTTTACGTTGATGAAGGGAGAGTTAATTTGGCAATAAGACCACGTGAGAACGAAAAAAACGAGACAGAAAAAAATGGTTTTGGTTGGGTAACGAGGTTTAAAGCCTATCGGCTACAAGATGGTCGTTGAAACTACACGTAACCTGTCCACTACCGGTCAAGAATACTTTAATCCCTAAAAAAAAGCATTAAACTCCCTGTGTATATACACCGGGAGGATACACACATCCTCTCGGTGTATATATTTATACGGTGAGGCAATAAGGAAAGGGTAAGAGGTGTAGTAGTTGAAGACATCGCCACATGAGGGCCGGGGCCCCCTCGTGTTTATTCACATCTCGGCTCGTTTGACAGCCTAACTCCGTGGGAGGCACATTGCCCAACTCCCCCAGGATGCCGCCTACACCCAGGTGTTCATTTACCGCTAGGTGAGCGGGGGGAAGCAGCAGGTTTAGCCCAGCACCGGAATTGAACCTTGTTACCTCCCATTTGTGAGTGTGAACCCCCAGAGCACCTCCACTGTTGAACACTAGTATCAGAGTACATAATATTCTATCATTCCAATATTCTATTTAATCTGTCAAAATATTCTATCTGATATTTAATGCTATTAAATATTCTGTCTATTATTCTTTGCTGTTATGATATTCTATCAGTATTCTGCATAATATTCTATCTAATATTCTATATACTCCATTATAATATTCAATCTTATTTGCAGTTGAAATACGTTCTTAAAATGTATTCTGTGTTCAGAATTGTGATGCCTACATGTGGAAGGAGAGATGAGACCCTCTCTCTCTCTCTCTCTCTCTCTCTCTCTCTCTCTCTCTCTCTCTCTCTCTCTCTCTCTCTCTCTCTCTCTCTCTCTCTCTCTGTCTCTCTCTCTCTCTCTCTCTCTCTCTCTCTCTCTCTCTCTCTCTCTCTCTCTCTCTCTCTCTCTCTCTCTCTCTCTCTCTCTCTCTCTCTCTCTCTCTCTCTCTCTCTTTCTCTCTCTCTCTCTCTCTCTCTCTCTCTCTCTCTCTCTCTCTCTCTCTCTCTCTCTCTCTCTCTCTCTCTCTCTCTCTCTCTCTCTCTCTCTCTCTCTCTCTCTCTCTCTCTCTCTCTCTCTCTCTCTCTCTCTCTCTCTCTCTCTCTCTCTCTCTCTCTCTCTCTCTCTCTCTCTCTCTCTCTCTCTCTCTCTCTCTCTCTCTCTCTCTCTCTCTCTCTCTCTCTCTCTCTCTCTTTCTCTCTCTCTCTCTCTCTCTCTCTCTCTCTCTCTCTCTCTCTCTCTCTCTCTCTCTCTCTCTCTCTCTCTCTCTCTCTCTCTCTCTCTCTCTTTGTCTGTCTCTCTCTCTCTCTCCCTCTCTCTCTCTCTCTCTCTCTCTCTCTCTCTCTCTCTCTCTCTCTCTCTCTCTCTCTCTCTCTCTCTCTCTCTCTCTCTCTCTCTCTCTCTCTCTCTCTCTCTCTCTCTCTCTCTCTCTCTCTCTCTCTCTCTCTCTCTCTCTCTCTCTCTCTCTCTCTCTCTCTCTCTCTCTCTCTCTCTCTCTCTCTCTCTCTCTCTCTCTCTCTCTCTCTCTCTCTCTCTCTCTCTCTCTCTCTCTCTCTCTCTCTCTCTCTCTCTCTCTCTCTCTCTCTCTCTCTCTCTCTCTCTCTCTCTCTCTCTCTCTCTCTCTCTCTCTCTCTCTCTCTCTCTCTCTCTCTCTCTCTCTCTCTCTCTCTCTCTCTCTCTCTTCTCTCTCTCTCTCTCTCTCTCTCTCTCTCTCTCTCTCTCTCTCTCTCTCTCTCTCTCTCTCTCTCTCT
>NC_091296.1:60062180-60067180 GCF_038502225.1 Cherax quadricarinatus
GCGTGGCAAAACAGAGAGGCATTTCTTAAAAAGATAATGAAATGTGTCAGTTAGGAAGAGCGTGTGTGTCTCGTCTGTGAGCGCGGAAAGGGGGGGTAATTGCCGGTATCATTAGCACAGAATTCTTGCATCCTGATTCCCCCTTCCAAAGCAGGGTCGTACAAAAGAAGCAGGACGACGCTCGTGCAAGTCAGGCGGAAAAGGTTTGGTAATTATGTTTGTTAATACTCGACAGGAAGACTTGTAGGGAAAAGGTCGACGGTGTAAACTGTGGTAAACAACACCCCCGGTTTTTCTGGGAAAGGCCGAGTCCAGGAGGCGCGACTCTGCGCTCGAGATGTTAAGCCCCTTGTGCGCAGTACCACGATGACCTAGTCCTCCAGCACGACGGTCGAGTCCCGAGCAGGAGCACTCAGTCCTAAAGGACGACTACTGAATCCTAAACACGAGGACTGAATCCTAAAAGAAGTTTGAATACTGAAAGGAGAATAATGAATCCTAACCTATATTGCGTGTACAGATGCGTGTACACGCATCTGTACACGTGTGTGTGTGTTTGCTTGCTGGACAAGCTGTCCTTGTTTGCTTGCTGGATAAACTAACCTTGTCTTCGTCGACTGTCTCTAAGTCTTGTTTATCATTTTTTTCTGTACTTCTGATATGAAAGTTCAACAGTCTCACACAAATAAAATCAGAGATGAAAAATAATCCTAAGTGCATTTGACGGGAGAGAGAAAAATGAACCGGAGCACTTAGACACATGTCTCATTAGGACACTAACCAGTGTGTCCACTTGAACCAGACCCTCAGACATCCTGAAAGACTTGATCAGAGTTTAGGATGGTGGAACCAGACCCTCAGATATCCTGAAAGACATGATCAGAGTCTAGGATGGTGGAACGAGCCCCTCAGACATCCTGAAAGACATGATGGTGGAACCAGACCCTCAGACATCCTGAAAGACATGATCAGAGTATAGGATGGTGGAACCAGACCCTCAGACATCCTGAAAGACATGATCAGAGTCTAGGATGGTGGAACGAGCCCCTCAGACATCCTGAAAGACATGATCAGAGTATAGGATGGTGGAACCAGACCCTCAGACATCCTGAAAGACATGATCAGAGTCTAGGATGGTGGAACGAGCCCCTCAGACATCCTGAAAGACATGATCACAGTCTAGGATGGTGGAACCATCCCATCAGACATCCTGAAAGACATGATCACAGTCTAGGACGGTGGAACCAGACCCTCAGACATTGTTATTCTGCACTTCTCGAAAATTACGACAGTAAAAACAGGAATGAGTTACAATTAACGACACCAGTATACATAACCCGAGGCAGGAGACGCTGATTTACAAAGCATTCAGCCGCTTGGCTTCTTAGATTCGTGTGTTAAGACGGATTGTTTTATCGTGGGTGTATGTGTGTGCGTACTCACATATTTGTGGTTGAAGGGGTCGAGTCACGGCTCCTGACCCCGCCTCTTCGCTCGTCCTTACTAGGTCCACTCTCCCTGCTCCAAGAACTTGATCGTACCCTTGTCGTATCATGTGTGTGTGTGTGTGTGTGTGTGTGTGTGTGTGTGTGTGTACTCACCTAGTTGTACTCACCTAGTTGAGGTTGCGGGGGTCGAGTCCGAGCTCCTGGCCCCGCCTCTTCACTGATCGCTACTAGGTCACTCTCCCTGAGCCGTGAGCTTTATCATACCTCTGCTTAAAGCTATGTATGGATCCTGCCTCCACTACATCGCTTCCCAAACTATTCCACTTACTGACTACTCTGTGGCTGAAGAAATACTTCCTAACATCCCTGTGATTCATCTGTGTCTTCAGCTTCCAACTGTGTCCCCTTGTTACTGTGTGTGTGTGTGTGTGTGTGTGTCGGTGTGCGTGTTTGCCCTGACAGTCAGTCAGTAGAACGTTTTAAAACGTTTGTGAATAATATCCAAATAAACCAGAGTAATGATAAACCTTGAGTGAAACTGGAAAACATTAAACCAGAAATGCACACACACACGCACACAGGTGCACACACCTTTAAGAAAAGGTATGACAGAGCTCTTGGAGCAGGGACAGTAGCGATCAGCGAAGAGGAGGGGCCAGGAGCTGTGACTCGACCAATGAAACCACAAGTAAGTGAACAAATAGACATACACACACACATGACAGGTGACAAAAAAATATAGTACCACCTTCTGTGATAGTGTGGGAGCGAAGGACGAACTGTGACCATAGCCCAGGTATAGTGGGGAAGGGAAGAAGGATGGAATAGGATAGGAAAAGGATAGCGATGTAACAGGGCGAGGAAGAGAGAGGATAAAGGCATAAGTGACCTGACCACCTTTTATTTTGCCGAAGGATATATGTTTGGGTGACGTGTTACGCCAACGTGAATTGTGTAAGAGTTGTATACCACACTGCTCAACGATTATACACATGTATGTATGTCTACAAGTCATAGTAGTGCGGCAGGTGTGCGTATTCTCATGAATTAAATTTCCCTGTGGCCACAGGTGTCGAGAGACACGTACTCGCTAGGTGGGTGGACACGTGTCTCACTGCCAGAATGAACAAAAAGACACAATACCGTGAATAGAACAATGCACAGATAAGCCGCACATAGGAGAGAGGAACTTACGACGACGTATCGGTCCGACTTGGACCATTTACAATGTCACACTAACACAAGAGAGTGAAGGAGCCAGTGTATATATGAGCGGGAGACAGGGACGAGGCAAAGAGGAAATTGAAAGTAGTGGTAGTAAACAGTAGGGGGAGTGGTTTTAGTGGCACGAGAGTGAAGGGAGACACGGTGATCTGCCTTCCTTGTTCTTTGTGTTCAGGTGTTCAGCTGGTGGAACTGTTATGGCGACACCAACAAGTTGTAGGTAAAAAAACACGTCTGCACTGATCAAGACATTTATTAAGGAAACGCTTCGCCCCAAGTGAGGAGTGAAGCAGCCACTTCTGGCGGAACATTTCCTGAACACATTGTGTTTTGATCAGTACTACGTGTCTTGTACCCAGGGGTGTTCAAGTGTTCGGGATTGTCGCAGCAGCGATGGATTTATCGATTTTCTAAGTTGTCTAGGTGAGGTATTATCCTGTCTTCCTCATCTCCTGATATATCAATCTACCAGGATCACTCTGCCTTGCTCTTGGGAACTTATACCTGTGATTGTAGTACTTACTCTTCGTTGCAAGGTCATGTGTTCTGTGTGGTGGTCCACGGATCACATACCTGGAGGTGTTACTTGGCTTTGATGAGTTTCTTCTGTCAGGTAAGTAGAGGTCGTTCAGACCATGCTGGTGATGCTGCCTGTGGTCGTCCAGTCAGCTTCAATCTCGTGCAAAACTTGTACGTCCTCAGAATACCATTCGGACACTCTCTCAACCGAGTGTTAGAGGTAAAACGGAAGGCTTCGTTCAGGACTCTCTGGAGTTTTATCATGCTGGATTTGGATATTAGTGACAAACATACTTGGATATTGGAGTATCGGGCATATCATCATCTCGTAGAGGTTTTCCTTGACGTGTGCCGTGGCTTGATGGAATCTGTGCAGTTAGTAGAGACGGGTTTTTGCTACAATTACTTTGTCACTGACGTATTTTGTGGAGCTCAGTAATCTGTCGATTTCGTGACCAAAGATCTTATTAATATACTTGATATGGATAGAAGTTTCGCTGCTCGTGATTCCTCCTTTGTTCTGTCGTCGTAAGGTAGCATCTTATAGTGTTAGTTTGTGCTCAGTTTCCTCTGGCGATTTACAGTTCTTTTCAATTCTTCGTTCATCTTTTTAATCCCTTTCTCTTGTTTGCATGTATGTTGCTACTTGTCTGAGTGGAGAACACGTGAATCACATCGTCAGCATATTCGCGTTGACGTGGTCGTTAAAATAGATCAACAGTACAGGACTCATGCAGAGCCCTGAGGAACTCCAGCTGTTATGAGTGAACGTTTCTTCTGTTGTGTAGGTGAAGGGAGAAGATGGTGCCTCTGTTAGTCAAGAAACTGTATCACACAAAGGAATATGCAGTTGTGATCGGGGAGGTCAGCTAGATGGAACTTCAAGCCATCGTGCTAGAGACTGTCAATGCCTTGTTTACGTCTCTTGTTGCAGTAAGCTCCAGACTGTCTCGTGAACCCAGGCTGCGGACAGCGTCATAGATAATGGTGACAGCGTGTTAAGTTGCCCTCTGGTTTTTGAAGCCAAACTATTTCTTGGCGAAGAAATAATATCCCGTGAAATAGTTCTAGTTTTTGCATATTTTTTTCACAACGATCTAATGTCTTATAATAAAGAGAGAAAGAGAGAGAGAGAGAGAGAGAGAGAGAGAGAGAGAGACAGAGACAGAGAGAGAGAGACATAGGAAGATGGGTGTCTA
The DNA here is from genome assembly GCF_038502225.1 of Cherax quadricarinatus. Classification (NCBI taxonomy): domain Eukaryota; kingdom Metazoa; phylum Arthropoda; class Malacostraca; order Decapoda; family Parastacidae; genus Cherax; species Cherax quadricarinatus. The sequence goes on from NC_091296.1 coordinate 60,066,571, forward strand.
ATTCTCGGACTCTCTCCTGTCCTTGTTGGGTCTGGAAATGAAAACAACTTCAACTGTTCTGAATACACCTGAGAGGCATCCTGAAGCCAGAACGGCATGATGGATGTGCAACAGTGGCTCCCTGAAGTTGGCATGGACGTACCTGACTTGTTTCCCAGCAATAACCCGAGAGTCCCGAGGGACCTTGTTACTTGTTTACGACCAGCCTCGCCTTCTGGAGATCGTGATGTCAGGTCGGGTGAAGAAGGGAAGGGCGGTAATCTGCTAATGAAGTCACATTGTGATTACAGGTTGAAAGTCTTCTAGATAAGAGGAGATAACCAATGGAGAGACGTTTATGAGAGTATCGTTTCCCATGGGAGTGTCTTCTCCCACGATAGTCATCAATGTTGATAGCTATTTCCTCGATCAGAAAGAAAACGACACTCCGGACGCCTCAGCACACTTATCCAAGGACACATTTCGCCCTGTGTGCCTGCACCAGTCCCAGTGTGGCGTCTTTCTTCTTGCTGCAAGATCTTATACTCGTGGGCAAAACGTTTTCCCTCTAATAAACGTTTTTTTTTCTCTATCTCTTCGCCGTCAGTGAGTGTGCCAGCTAGGGACCGGG
>NC_091296.1:60087180-60122180 GCF_038502225.1 Cherax quadricarinatus
AATAGAAAGATTCAATACACTCTCTAGCATGGTCTTATGGAAAGAGTCATATTCGTTGAGTTTTGGACTGCTGAAGGCTGGGGAGCATCTCAGAAAGTAGGTAAGTTTTAGGATTGACAGGCACCTGGTGAGTAGGTAGAAGGCATCGTGTGTGTCAGTGTCTTTCATCCTGCCTTCCATCGTCCGGAGGTCTGAGACTTTTTTCTAGGATCAGATCGATGGCATTGGGCCCAAGAGGAGCACCAAGGAGAGTGCTATTGGCTGGATCAATGGCTCGTGCTCCTGGTAAAACGGCGCTAATGTTCTGAATCATCGGTCGATTGGTAGAAACTATTTCACATTTGGTGGGGTTTAAAGAAACGCCCAGACTTTCTCCATGTCTTTAATTTTACTGATGTCCTCTAGGAGAGATTCTGTTGTGCCAACAAGATAAACCACGGGGGTGGAAATCTCAACCTCAAGTACTTTCACACTTGTCAGTGCGTCATCAAGAGCTGTACAATGTTGCAAGGGCAGCAGCAGGAGAAATAAGGGAAGTTTTTTCAGAGTATGGTAACGCGGTGGCACCAGTTAATATCAGACACTATATATAATGTCTAGGCTTGTCTAATTATATCTAAAATAAGGGAAGATGTACACTGCCTCAGGTGTCTAGGCTTGGAGGTCTCACTACTTGGACGTGTTACAATAAGACATTTTCAACACTACAAAGAAAGGCTGAAAGCACTTAAAGTTGTGGCAGGTTTTCATCCCGGGTTTGGTACTAATGTAGAAATTGTGAAAAATTATGTATTTTGCGTACATTAGATCATTGGTTGATTATGCTGCTCCACTGCCTGCTCTTGTGTCAGACTAGAAGGTTGCAGGGCTGGAAAACTGTAGAACGAAGCAGTGAGGATCATCCTAGAATGCCCTCTTACTGCCAAAATTCTGAACATGCGGAAAGAAATTGATATTTCAAGCATCAGATATTGTGTTACTGAAAGAAATGTCCTCATTGTGGTCAATATGCTCAGTGAACCCCATTCAAACACCTGCACAGAAGCCCTATAAACTTTTTTTCAGCACTAGTGAGCACTCCTCCAGATGGATCATGAAAACTTAACTGATCTCTGCATGAATCAGATACATGATCTATGTCAAGTAAGGATCACTGACACTTCTCCGCAGCAAGGGAAATTACCCCATTCCAAACAATTATTCCTCCTTTACTCCTTCCAAAATTCTTAAATCACAACCAAAGCTTCGCCTTGAAGCCAAACAGGATGCCTTAAGCTCTACTGATGACTTCGTCACATAGCACACTCACAAATTATGTAGCATTGATGGTTCTGTCATCAGTCAACTGATGCAGCTGGTAGTGCTGGTGTTGTCACACAGAGTGATGGCTCTCATACAGAAATTGGAGCACGCATCAATAACTGGGCCTCTGCCCTTCAAACTGAATTGTTTGCCATACTCCACGCACTTAAATGTAACTGATTTCTTATCGTCCATAAATTCTTTTAACTCCTTGAATATCAGTTGTGACGTGTTTGTGTCAGAAGTCAAACAAAGGTATGGTAGGGCAGTGGAGTGCACCTGTGGATACCATCTGACATTGGTTTTCAGATGTATGATAGAACTGATGAATTTGCAGTTATATACCTTCAAAGAGGAAGTAGATTACAACCTTGTGCTGTCAGTTAGCAGTCTGAGAACAATAATACGAAAAATAAAATCAACAGAACTTCATTGACTTGAGACTGAGGGAGACTGACACCAGTCAGTCCATCTATCATCATTTAAGCATGGAGGAAGAGCCTCGTGTCACTGGTACATCCAACAAAATACGCAGAATTTTTTGTCACTGCCGCCCGGCTCCGGCTGGGTTACAAGTATCTCTGGGAGATTTAATCACCACCACCAGAAGTAGATCAAGATAAATGCAAACTTTGCCAGATGGACAATTGTCAAACCTTAGTCATTATGTGCTGGAATGCCATACAATTGGTGAAATCAGAGACAAGCTCAGAAACATTCAAGAAATGTCAAAGTATTTTTATCCATAGTAATATATTACCAACCACTCTGGAAAAGAACCCTGACTCTGCCCACTGTAACTGACGCATTACCGATTAAACTTTTTACAAGCATACCTTGCTAAATTATAAGGTAATATTTTTGTGACCTAATTCATGTCTGCATAAATAACTCATAACACTTATAACCAGATATAAAAACGTAAATAATTCATTACCATCGTAACTTAGTTTAGCTAACGGAACTTTGGGGAACCAGTCTCTGGAACCATTATATACCTTTGTAATATTTCGTCTACTGCCCACACTATGGGTATGAAGTGGATAAAGATATTAAACTGAAACTGAACTAGCCACATATAATTGACAAGGTTATTTTTCAGTTGATTTTTGTGGCCATTTAAAGACATAAGTAAACATCTCTGAAAATAACAATTGTCTCCCAAATTTTTGGTTTAAAACAAAAACTATAAACAGTGATAATATTTAAACATAGGTTTGTAGAACCAACCATAATATATATCAGGTTAAGAATTCAAATCGATAGCTCTATAAACAAGCAAATTAGTGCGTCAAAAAGTCGATGAGCAGGAAGAGTAACCATCCACGTCTTTCGCTGGCCGAGGATAGCCAGGCACTGAGACTGGAATAGTGATGCTGCTTCACTCATATCATAACCCAGCGTTACCAGTGTTCATATTTCATTATTATTATTTATTTACTAACATGGCTTTTTTTTTACTTATATACTTCTGTTGATGTGACGAAATTGACAGTGCCAACAGTCGTCACTGTATGTAGCGATATTGTGTGTAATATGGTGTTATGTGGTGCTTTGGTATGTTACATGACGTTATGTAGTGTTATTGTGATGTGTTATGGTACAGTATTGTGTTATTGTTATGCAGTTTTATTGTGCGTTACATTGATTTATTGAATTTTGCTGTTACTGTATATTATAGTATCGTTTTATGTAGGTACTGTGTTACATGGTGTTATTGTGTTATGTGGTGGTAGTGTTTTATGTAGTGTTACTGTGTGTTGTGTGATTCTAATATGAATTATGTGGTGTGATTGTGTGCAATATGGTGTTATTGTGTTACGTGTGTTATTTGTTCTATGTGTTACTATTGTGTGCAGTGCGTTTTTACATGTTGCGTAGGATTATCGTGTGTTGCGTGTGTTTTATTGTTATTGGTGTTAGTCTGTGTTACTTGGTGTTACTGTGTGTTAGGCCTGTATGTTGTCCTTAGACACTCAGAATAATGGGGGTGTAGAGAGAGAGAGAGAGAGAGATCAGTGAGATAATGGAGTGAGACAAGGTTGGTACATCTCAATCATACTGCACAATGGGAGAACTCAACAATAAGTCAGAGCTCCACACCTGCTCCTGCAGCAGTGCTGTATAACAGCAGCCACTGCAGTCACTGCTGCAGTAGCTGTGGTGTTGGCTACAACTGCATTCACTGCTATAGCAGTATCAGTATTGCAGACTACAGGTAGGCTTACTGCTGCAGCAGTAGCAGTGCTGTGGACTACACCTACAGTCACTGTTGCAGCAGTAGCAGTGCTGTGGACTACAGGTCAGTAGCAGTGCTGTGGACCACAGGTACACTCACTGCTGCAGCAGTAGCAGTGCTGTGGACTACACCTACAGTCACTGCTGCAGCAGTAGCAGTGCTGTGGACTACAGGTCAGTAGCAGTGCTGTGGACCACAATCACTGTTCCAGCAGTAACAGTGATGCGGACTACACCTACAGTTACTACTGGTACAGCAGCAGCGGGGGCTACAGTCAGAGGCACTCTCCTTCATGAATAACTTACTACCTTCCACTAACTTCAGCCCTCAAGAGTTACTGACCAACTATAAACACGACAAAAGTTTGCTGTAATTTATGATATTGTTTATACAATAAAAACCATTTACCAAAAAATGTTAAACAAGGGTAAAAAAATTATATCTAGTTAGAATCATTCCCCTTGAACGCACCAGGACTTCCTACTCATTTCTGCAACATTGCAAGCTCCTGATGGTGTGTTGATTGCAACACGAAAGACCAAGAGCTATCATTCAACTCCCCCTGTGGATTTTTTGCATCTTGTATTCGTTTGTTCGCGATTATATACGTATATATATATATATATATATATATATATATATATATATATATATATATATATATATATATATATATATATATATATATATATATATGTATATATATATATATATATATATGTATATATATATATATATATATATATATATATATATATATATATATATATATATATATATATATATATATATATATATATATATATATATATATATATATATATATATATATATATATATATATATATAGTGTACAGTAATTGAACGAAAGGAAGTGGAGTCGTGCAGTGATGCCATTTCTTATATCAAATTGCAATGGGTGTTCCCACTGATGAAAGGATGTAGAAATTGCATGTATCATGGGTTTTGTTTTATAACCTCCGGGCGGAGGTCAGCACGTATTTGAGTTGTAAGACACATGTGTGCGGTTGGTGCCCCGTGGCCTGGTGGCTAAAGTTATCGCTTCACACGGTAGGGTCTGCGTTCGATTCCCAGCGAGGGGAGAAACATTGGGCGTGTTTCCTTACACCGGTTGTCTATGTTCACCTATCAGTAATATGGGAACATGGGAGTTAGTGGACTGGTGTGGGTCGCATCCTGGGACAAGGACCTAATTTGCCCGAAATGCTCTGCATAATAAGGGTCTTTCTATATAGTAGTATGTCACTGATGTCAGCTATGGTCTGTATACCTTGTATACGTACCTGGAGTCTACCTGAAGGGTATTCCGGGGATCAGTGCCCCCGCGGCCCAGTCCACGACCAGGCCTCCCGGTGGATCAGGACCTGATCAACCAGACTGTTACTGCTAGCCGCATGTACTTGTACTAAATAAAGATATTATTATTATTATTATTATTATTATTATTATTAATATTATTATTATTATTATTATTATTCACCAACTTGTCGGTACTGTACAAAGGTAATATAATACGTGTCTTGAACGTGTGAATTTGTGTGTAAGTTGATGTTTATCGACTCTCTCGTTTGTTTTGTGATGGATTGTAATACGTTATAGTTAGACCTGGGTGGAGGGGGCGGTGGGGGGGGGTTGGAGCTTTGTGACGGTCCACTGGTGGTCCAGGTGTGTGCTCCGAGAACCCTTCACTTGTTTGCTATTTAACTTGACCGTGAATGTGTAGAAGCTGATCTGCCCAATAAAACTTAAATAATACTAGTGATAAATATTATTATTATTATTTTTATTATTTTATTATTATTATTATTATTATTATTATTATTATTATTATTATTATTATTATTATTATTACAGACAGTGGTAATAACGTGTTCAGAAGACGTCTGTGGTCCATCCATCGTGCTGGAGGCTCCAACACGGGTCTGTGGTCCGTCCATCGTGCTGGAGGCTCCAACACGGGTCTGTGGTCCGTCCATCGTGCTGGAGGCTCCAACACGGGTCTGTGGTCCGTCCATCGTGCTGGAGGCTCCAACACGGGTCTGTGGTCCGTCCATCGTGCTGAAGGCTCCAACACGGGTCTGTGGTCCGTCCATCGTGCTGGAGGCTCCAACACGGGTCTGTGGTCCGTCCATCGTGCTGGAGGCTCCAACACGAGTCTGTGGTCCATCCATCGTGCTGGAGGCTCCAACACGGGTCTGTGGTCCATCCATCGTGCTGGAGGCTCCAACACGGGTCTGTGGTCCATCCATCGTGCTGGAGGCTCCAACACGGGTCTGTGGTCCGTCCATCGTGCTGGAGGCTCCAACACGGGTCTCTGGTCCATCCATCGTGCTGGAGGCTCCAACACGGGTCTGTGGTCCCTCCATCGTGCTGGAGGCTCCAACACGGGTCTGTGGTCCATCCATCGTGCTGGAGGCTCCGACACGAGTCTGTGGTCCGTCCATCGTGCTGGAGGCTCCAACACGGGTCTGTGGTCCGTCCATCGTGCTGGAGGCTCCGACACGAGTCTGTGGTCCGTCCATCGTGCTGGAGGCTCCAACACGGGTCTGTGGTCCATCCATCGTGCTGGAGGCTCCAGCACGGGTCTGTGGTCCGTCCATCGTGCTGGAGGCTCCAACACGGGTCTGTGGTCCGTCCATCGTGCTGGAGGCTCCAACACGGGTCTGTGGTTCGTCCATCGTGCTGGAGGCTCCAACATGGGTCTGTGGTCCATCCATCGTGCTGGAGGCTCCAACACGGGTCTGTGGTCCATCCATCGTGCTGGAGGCTCCAACACGGGTCTGTGGTCCGTCCATCGTGCTGAAGGCTCCAACACGGGTCTGTGGTCCATCCATCGTGCTGGAGGCTCCAACACGGGTCTGTGGTCCATCCATCGTGCTGGAGGCTCCAACACGGGTCTGTGGTCCGTCCATCGTGCTGGAGGCTCCAACACGGGTCTGTGGTCCGTCCATCGTGCTGGAGGCTCCGACACGAGTCTGTGGTCCATCCATCGTGCTGGAGGCTCCAACACGGGTCTGTGGTCCGTCCATCGTGCTGGAGGCTCCAACACGGGTCTGTGGTCCGTCCATCGTGCTGGAGGCTCCAATACGGGTCTGTGGTCCATCCATCGTACTGGAGGCTCCAACACGGGTCTGTGGTCCATCCATCGTGCTGGAGGCTCCAACACGGGTCTGTGGTCCGTCCATCGTGCTGAAGGCTCCAACACGGGTCTGTGGTCCATCCATCGTGCTGGAGGCTCCAACACGGGTCTGTGGTCCATCCATCGTGCTGGAGGCTCCAACACGCGTCTGTGGTCCGTCCATCGTGCTGGAGGCTCCAACACGGGTCTGTGGTCCATCCATCGTGCTGGAGGCTCCAACACGGGTCTGTGGTCCGTCCATCGTGCTGGAGGCTCCAACACGGGTCTGTGGTCCGTCCATCGTGCTAGAGGCTCCAACATGCGTCTGTGGTCCGTCCATCGTGCTGGAGACTCCAACACGGGTCTGTGGTCCGTCCATCGTGCTGGAGGCTCCAACACGGGTCTGTGGTCCGTCCATCGTGCTGGAGGCTCCAACACGGGTCTGTGGTCCGTCCATCGTGCTAGAGGCTCCAACATGCGTCTGTGGTCCGTCCATCGTGCTGGAGGCTCCAACACGGGTCTGTGGTCCGTCCATCGTGCTGGAGGCTCCAACACGGGTCTGTGGTCCATCCATCGTGCTGGAGGCTCCAACACGGGTCTGTGGTCCATCCATCGTGCTGGAGGCTCCAACACGGGTCTGTGGTCCATCCACCGTGCTGGAGGCTCCAACACGGGTCTGTGGTCCGTCCATCGTGCTGGAGGCTCCAACACGGGTCTGTGGTCCGTCCATCGTGCTGGAGGCTCCAACACGGGTCTGTGGTCCGTCCATCGTGCTGGAGGCTCCAACACGGGTCTGTGGTCCATCCATCGTGCTGAAGGCTCCAACACGGGTCTGTGGTCCGTCCATCGTGCTGGAGGCTCCAACACGGGTCTGTGGTCCGTCCATCGTGCTGAAGGCTCCAACACGGGTCTGTGGTCCATCCATCGTGCTGGAGGCTCCAACACGGGTCTGTGGTCCATCCATCGTGCTGGAGGCTCCAACACGGGTCTGTGGTCCATCCACCGTGCTGGAGGCTCCAACACGGGTCTGTGGTCCGTCCATCGTGCTGGAGGCTCCAACACGGGTCTGTGGTCCGTCCATCGTGCTGGAGGCTCCAACACGGGTCTGTGGTCCGTCCATCGTGCTGGAGGCTCCAACACGGGTCTGTGGTCCATCCATCGTGCTGAAGGCTCCAACACGGGTCTGTGGTCCGTCCATTGTGCTGGAGGCTCCAACACGGGTCTGTGGTCCGTCCATCGTGCTGGAGGCTCCAACACGGGTCTGTGGTCCATCCATCGTGCTGGAGGCTCCAACACGGGTCTATGGTCCATCCATCGTGCTGGAGGCTCCAACACGGGTCTGTGGTCCATCCATCGTGCTGGAGGCTCCAACACGGGTCTGTGGTCCGTCCATCGTGCTGGAGGCTCCAACACGGGTCTGTGGTCCGTCCATCGTGCTGGAGGCTCCAACACGGGTCTGTGGTCCGTCCATCGTGCTGGAGGCTCCAACACGGGTCTGTGGTCCGTCCATCGTGCTGGAGGATCCAACACGCGTCTGTGGTCCGTCCATCGTGCTGGAGGATCCAACACGGGTCTGTGGTCCGTCCATCGTGCTGGAGGCTCCAACACGGGTCTGTGGTCCGTCCATCGTGCTGGAGGCTCCAACACGCGTCTGTGGTCCGTCCATCGTGCTGGAGGCTCCAACACGCGTCTGTGGTCCGTCCATCGTGCTAGAGGCTCCAACACGGGTCTGTGGTCCGTCCATCGTGCTGGAGGCTCCAACACGGGTCTGTGGTCCGTCCATCGTGCTGGAGGCTCCAACACGCGTCTGTGGTCCGTCCATCGTGCTGGAGGCTCCAACACGCGTCTGTGGTCCGTCCATCGTGCTGGAGGCTCCAACACGGGTCTGTGGTCCATCCATCGTGCTGGAGGCTCCAACACGCGTCTGTGGTCCATCCATCGTGCTGGAGGCTCCAACACGGGTCTGTGGTCCATCCATCGTGCTGGAGGCTCCAACACGCGTCTGTGGTCCGTCCATCGTGCTGGAGGCTCCAACACGCGTCTGTGGTCCATCCATCGTGCTGGAGGCTCCAACACGGGTCTGTGGTCCATCCATCGTGCTGGAGGCTCCAACACGGGTCTGTGGTCCGTCCATCGTGCTGGAGGCTCCAACACGGGTCTGTGGTCCATCCATCGTGCTGGAGGCTCCAACACGCGTCTGTGGTCCATCCATCGTGCTGGAGGCTCCAACACGGGTCTGTGGTCCGTCCATCGTGCTGGAGGCTCCAACACGGGTCTGTGGTCCATCCATCGTGCTGGAGGCTCCAACACGGGTCTGTGGTCCATCCATCGTGCTGGAGGCTCCAACACGGGTCTGTGGTCCGTCCATCGTGCTGGAGGCTCCAACACGGGTCTGTGGTCCGTCCATCGTGCTGGAGGCTCCAACACGCGTCTGTGGTCCATCCATCGTGCTGGAGGCTCCAACACGGGTCTGTGGTCCATCCATCGTGCTGGAGGCTCCAACACGGGTCTGTGGTCCATCCATCGTGCTGGAGGCTCCAACACGGGTCTGTGGTCCATCCATCGTGCTGGAGGCTCCAACACGGGTCTGTGGTCCGTCCATCGTGCTGGAGGCTCCAACACGGGTCTGTGGTCCGTCCATCGTGCTGGAGGCTCCAACACGGGTCTGTGGTCCGTCCATCGTGCTGGAGGCTCCAACACGGGTCTGTGGTCCATCCATCGTGCTGGAGGCTCCAACACGGGTCTGTGGTCCATCCATCGTGCTGGAGGCTCCAACACGGGTCTGTGGTCCGTCCATCGTGCTGGAGGCTCCAACACGGGTCTGTGGTCCGTCCATCGTGCTGGAGGCTCCAACACGCGTCTGTGGTCCATCCATCGTGCTGGAGGCTCCAACACGGGTCTGTGGTCCATCCATCGTGCTGGAGGCTCCAACACGGGTCTGTGGTCCATCCATCGTGCTGGAGGCTCCAACACGGGTCTGTGGTCCATCCATCGTGCTGGAGGCTCCAACACGGGTCTGTGGTCCGTCCATCGTGCTGGAGGCTCCAACACGGGTCTGTGGTCCGTCCATCGTGCTGGAGGCTCCAACACGGGTCTGTGGTCCGTCCATCGTGCTGGAGGCTCCAACACGGGTCTGTGGTCCGTCCATCGTGCTGGAGGCTCCAACACCGGTCTTAAAAGATAATGAGAGGAAATATTTTTGTTCGACAGCGTCTGGGATGAGTCTAAACCTGACTCGAGCAAAAAAAAGGTAAAAAAAGGCTCACAACCTACCAGGAACGACAGAAAGACGCCAGCAAAAGGCACCAAAAAACCTTTCATAAAAGCCCCCAAAAAGTTTTTTTTTTTTTTCACAGAAGCGGCCGAAAAGATCTCCAGATAATTTCCTGCAAAAAAACTCTACTTTCTTCTGGTGTAATTTCTGCACACAATATGTCGCCGCCTCTCTGAGCGACGAGCTCTCATTAAAAATACATTTTGTTTAATTTAAGACAACAGTTTCGTGTGTGTGTGTGTGTGTGTGTGTGTGTGTGTGTGTGTGTGTGTGTGTGTGTGTGTGTGTGTGTGTGTGTACTCGCCTATATGTGGTTGCAGGGGTTGATTCACATCTCTTGGCTCCGCCTAGAGAGAGAGTGTGTGTGTCAAATACCCATCAACATCACTGAAATACACCACATCAGTAATGTATCATAAGTTACTGCATCAATAAACTGACATTTAACATGTCCGACCAACAAAAGTTAACAAATAGCTAAAATAGGTATAAAATTTACGACATTTCCTCGAACAGTTACATAAATAAATCTATGTATCTTCATTTTTAAGACGTCTAAATGTCATGGACGCTGACAAAAATTGAGCTAAACTAGTATAAATGTTGCTGCAGAATCTGACGTGTGTCGTGCATTGCCATGTCAGGTATATGTCAGGAAATAGTGGTTCTACCTTTATTCCAGCGCCACAAAATGCCGGGCGGTGAGGAAAGTATTGTTCCCTGTCCTGCCTCTCCGGAGGGAGGGAGTGAACGGTGGTTGACCGTTGGGAGGACTGTTGCGCCTCTGTTGCGTGCTGGCAGAGAACACGATATTCATTGTTTACCTCCTGTGTGCTATGGTTATTTCCTACAGGGATGTGCTACTCTGGCGTGCCCAAGGTCGTTGTTACGATCCCCGGGGCTATTGCAGCAGCCAGAGGTCGTTGCTCTCATCCCCAGGGCAATCGTAGGTGCCAACTGCATCCTCGCTGATCCTCGCCACCATGGTGGTCGCAGTCTGTGTGAATGAAAATTGCGGTAACTGCATATATCTTTGGTCTCCTAGGAGAACGTGCATGTAGAAAGGGCTAAACGGCACCTGACCTTGCGTAATATAACTCTGAATCGCCTCTACCGTGTATGGTCTTAAAGGCTGTTATTACCCGTTGTATCCTAGGTGTTATTATGTTTGTTGACCTAAGCCGAGGCGCCGACGGTCGCTACACTGATCCCACGTATTAAGGTTCTCAGAATATTTGTGTTTGACATACAGGTTGTGTTGGTTCGTCTCTTCATGTGATTACTGACGAAACACTGTAAATGACGTCGTTTTTATGTTAAAATCAAGTTCTTTATTACTAAGAAGCGTACATAAAATTACAGTGATTGAGTTTACAGTTTGTTTGGTTACGGTTTTGATGTAAATATGATTTGATACATTCGCATGCCCGAAAGAACTTAATATGCAAAGCATGTATTTGCACTTCACTGTTGATGAGGAATATTTGTCACTGGTCTTTAATGGTAGTCAGGAATATATGCCATGATATATACCACTGGTCATCACTGGTAGTGAGGGATATATGTCACTATACCATAGCCAGTCAGTGGCTTTACCAGTCCAATACAAGAAATAAAACTGCAGACGGCGGAAGACATGATTAAGTAGCCTAAGATGATCAATCCCAAAGTCTACGAAGGAGGTGTTACAACCAGCAGTCTTACCCCCCTACGTGTGGGTGCTTTATACCATACACCAGCAGGGAACCTACATTTTTGGGGCCCCTGGAGCTTGAACTGTCATGGGGGCCCCTTCGCAACACCTACTGCTAGGCCTACATGATACTTTAATAACCTTCTAATTTTTATTTTATCTCTTATTTTGTATTGAATTACATTATGTTATTAATATTATTATTTAAAAAAAAACCTTCTCATTCAGCAGACTCGAAAGTTTTAAGTAATGTGGACTAAAGTGGCTTCTGGGGCCCCTCAGGGATTAGGGGCCCTCAAGTTTAAGCTTCATTAGTTTCATAGTAGATCCGTCCCTGCCATACATAATATAACACAAAGCTAAGATATATGCCTAAATGATCGATGGGGTCAGTCCCAGCCTCTCTCTCTCTCTCTCTCTCTCTCTCTCTCTCTCTCTCTCTCTCTCTCTTTCTCTCTCTCTCTCTCTCTCTCTCTCTCTCTCTCTCTCTCTCTCTTTCTCTCTCTCTCTTCTCTCTCTCCTCTCTCTCTCTCTCTCTCTCTCTCTCTCTCTCTCTCTCTCTCTCTCTCTCTCTCTCTCTCTCTCTCTCTCTCTCTCTCTCTCGTTAAGCTACACCTGGCTTGCTATTTAATTTAAGCTTTACGTTAATAATAAATTCTCTAAAGTGACAAATTGCAGCGTCTCGTGATTTATTGTGTGAAATATATGAGAAAACACCAAGCGGCTGGTGGCTTTCCCAGTCATGTTTTGAACACGTTGTGACGTGAGCGGTACATGTCTCCAGCCATGTCTTGAACACGTTGTGACGTGAACAGTACATGTTTCTAGTCATGTCTTGAATACATTGTGACGTGAGCAGTACTCGTCTCCAGTTATGTCCTGAACATTTTGTGACGTGAGCAGTACATAGCTTCAGTCATGTCTTCAACGTGTGACATAAGCGGTACATATCTCCAGTTATGTCTTGAACATATCTCCCCTAATTCTACGCCTTTCCAAAGAGAGTAGGCTCAGTGTCTTCAGCCTATTATCGTAGGCTTTATATTCCATCCAAGTCATTCTCTTTTGTTCCATCCTCTCTAAATGTCTAAACCACCTTAACAACACTTCCACTTCCCTCTGGATAATATTTTTACAAACCCCACACCTACTCTCCAAACTACGGATTCTCTGCATTATATTCACACCACACATTGCCCTCAGACACGACATCCCCACTGCCTCCAGCCTTCTCCTTGTTGCAACATTCACCACCCATGCTTCACACCCATATAAGAGTGTTAGGCTAACTATACTTCATACATATGTCTGTTTTGCTTCCATAGATAACATTATTTGTCTCCTAAGACTACTCAGTACTCCACTAACCTTTTCCCCCCTCTCATCAATTCTTTGAATCACCTCGTCTTTCATAGACTCATCTGCTGAGAAGTCAACTCCCAAATATCTGAACACATTCACTTCCTCCATACTCCCTCCCTCCAGTCTGATATCCAATCTTTCATCATCTAATTCTTTTGTTATCCTCATCACCTTACTCTTACCTATGTTTACTTTTAATTTCCTTCTTTTACATTCCCTTCCAAACTCATTTACCAACCTCTGCAACTTCTCTTCAGAATCTCCCAAAAACAGTGTCATCAGCAAAAAGCAACTGTAACAACTCCTACTTTGTGTTAGATTCTTTATCTTTTAACCCCACACCTCTTGCCAAGATCCTCGCATTCACTTCTCTTACAACTCCATCTATAAATATACTGAACGACCATGTTGACATCACACATCCTTGTCTAAGGCCTACTTTTACTGGGAAATAATATCCCTCTCTCCTACATACTCTAACTTGAGCCTCACTATTCTCGTAAAAACTCTTCACTGCTTTCAGTAACCTTCCACCTATTCGACACATTTGCAATTTTACCATATTGCTTCCCTATCCACCTTGTCATATGCCTTTTCCAGATCCATAAATGCAATGAAATCCTTTTTACCCTTAGCTAAATACAGTTCACCTATATACTTCACTGTAAACACTTGATCTACACACCACCTACCCTTCCTAAGCCTCCTTGTTCATCTGACATCCTGCTCTCCATCTTACTCTTAATTCTTTCAATAATAACTGCCATACACTTTACCAGGTATACTCAGCAGGCTTATTCCCCTATATTTTTTACAGTCTGTTTTATCCCTTTTGCCTTTATACAGAAGTACTATTCATTTTCTCGGCCAATCCCTAGGTACGTTACCCTCTTCCATAAATTTATTAAATAAAAGCACCAACCATCTCAAAACTATATTCCCCACCTGCTTTTAATATTTCTGTTTTTAGCTCATGAATCCCAGCTGCTTTACCCCCTTCCATTCTGCCCACTGCCTCACGCACCTCCCCCACACTCATAACTGTCTCTTCCTCACTCCTACAAGATGTTATACCTCCCTGCCCAATGTACGAAATCACAGCTTCCCCATCTTCATCAACATTTAATAGTTCCTCAAAATATTCCCTCCATCTTCCCAATACTTCCAACTCTCCATCTAATAACTCTCTTCTCCTATTTTTAAATGTCAAATTCATTCGTTCCCTAGGCTTCCTTAACTTGTTAATCTCACTCCAAAACTTTTTCTTATTCTCAGCAAAATTTGTTGATAGTATCTTACTCTCTTTTTCTCTCCATATATGCCTCCCTTCTTGGGCCACTTATATGTATATGCGTGTGTGTATGTACACACGTTGTTCCATGACTGTTTTGTTTATGGATATGTTCTGTGTCTGTTTTTCTATATAATTTATTTAGTTTGCGACGCGGCACTCAAAGTTGTTCCTCGACGTTCCTCGTAACTCTTAATTATTGTTGCGTCTCGAGACGCGGAATACTTTATTACCCTCTAGTATAATATTATTTAATTACGAACAATAAAACTTTGAAAACTGTGAAAGGGGAGCAAAAAAACTTGGGAAATTTTGAGAGATTGTTTGATGTGCTGGAAGGTGAAGTGAAAGTGAGGTGAAGGTGAAATGAAATTGAGGTGAAGGTGAAATGAAAGTGAGGTGAAGTGAAAGTGAAATGAAAGTGATGTGAAGGTGAAATGAAAGTGAGGTGAAGGTGAAGTGAAAATGGGGTGAAGGTGAAATGAAAGCGAGGTGAAGGCGGAATGAAAGTGAGGTGGAGGTGAAATGAAAGTGAGGTGAAGGTGAAATGAAAGTGAGGTGAAGGTGAAATGAAACTGAGGTGAAGGTGAAATGAAAGTGAAGTGAAGGTGAAATGAAAGTGAGGCGAATGTGAAATGAAAGTGAGATGAAAGTGAAATAAAAGTGAGGTGGACATAAAGTCTGGACAAGGTATGCCTTTAGCGTGTGGTCATTTCTGGTGGCCAACCCAGCACTCAAACGTTCGTAATGGCCCTCAGCAGCCGTAGTGGCCCAAGTGGGCCATCCTTGATATGATGGGCAGTGATGGTCACTCCCCAGGGAGCTGAGGCATCGCTTCTAGTGGTCCAGTGGGGACTCCTTCCTTCCCTCTGATGCTTCTTCTTATCAGTCCGCCCCTCACTGCTTCAATGTCTGCCCTCTTCTCTCCTGAAGCCGCTTTTAAGAATTGCCTTGCGGGTCTTTTCTCTCGCTCCTTCGTGATGATTTTTCATATTTCAGACTCTCTTCTCTTCTCTTCTCTTCTCTTCTCTTCTCTTCTCTTCTCTTCTCTTCTCTTCTCTTCTCTTCTCTTCTCTTCTCTCTCTTTCTCTCTCTCTTTCTCTTTTTTTTACACAGAGTTTGACAAGGTTAAGGATCCCTAGCTTTATTGACAAGCTATTTACAGGTTAAGGATTCCTAACTTTATTGGCAAGCTAAGAGCTGTTACCTACATCAGCTCATTTGAAAGCATTTTTATTGTTATGAGACATACAAGTAGGGAACAGGATGAAGTTGGAGCCGTCTCTCTCTCTCTCTCTCTCTCTCTCTCTCTCTCTCTCTCTCTCTCTCTCTCTCTCTCTCTACACTTCATCTACGTTGCTGTCAGCTGGCTCCAGCTATTATACCAATACAAGATACTACGCCGCCACTAGCTATTATCGCCTCTCTACCATCAACACACCACCATCAACACACCACCATCAACACACCACCATCAACACACCACCATCAACACACCACCATCAACACACCACCATCAACACACCACCATCAACACACCACCATCAACACACCACCATCAACACACCACCATCAACACACCACCATCAACACACCACCATCAACACACCACCATCAACACACCACCATCAACACACCACCATCAGCACACCACCACCAACACACCACCATCAACACACCACCATCAACACACCACCATCAACACACCACCATCAACACACCACCATCAACACACCACCATCAGCACACCACCATCAACACACCACCATCAACACACCACCATCAACACACCACCATCAGCACACCACCATCAGCACACCACCACCAACACACCACCATCAACACACCACCATCAGCACACCACCACCAACACACCACCATCAACACACCACCATCAACACACCACCATCAACACACCACCATCAACACACCACCATCAACACACCACCATCAACACACCACCATCAACGCACCACCATCAACACACCACCATCAACACACCACCATCAACACACCACCATCAACACACCACCATCAACACACCACCATCAACACACCACCATCAACACACCACCATCAACACACCACCATCAGCACACCACCACCAACACACCACCATCAACACACCACCATCAACACACCACCATCAACACACCACCATCAACACACCACCATCAACACACCACCATCAGCACACCACCATCAACACACCACCATCAACACACCACCATCAACACACCACCATCAACACACCACCATCAGCACACCACCATCAGCACACCACCACCAACACACCACCATCAACACACCACCATCAGCACACCACCATCAACACACCACCATCAACACACCACCATCAACACACCACCATCAACACACCACCATCAGCACACCACCATCAGCACACCACCACCAACACACCACCATCAACACACCACCATCAGCACACCACCATCAACACACCACCATCAACACACCACCATCAACACACCACCATCAACACACCACCATCAGCACACCACCATCAACACACCACCATCACCACACCACCATCAGCACACCACCATCAACACACCACCATCAACACACCACCATCAGCACACCACCATCAGCACACCACCACCAACACACCACCATCAGCACCACCATCAACACACCACCATCAACACACCACCATCAACACACCACCATCACCACACCACCATCAGCACACCACCATCAACACACCACCATCAACACACCACCATCAACACACCACCATCAACACACCACCATCAGCACACCACCATTAACACACCACCATCAGCACACCACCATCAACACACCACCATCAACACACCACCATTAACACACCACCATCAACACACCACCATCAACACACCACCATCAACACACCACCATCAACACACCACCATCAACACACCACCATCAGCACACCACCATCAGCACACCACCACCAACACACCACCATCAACACACCACCATCAGCACACCACCATCAACACACCACCATCAACACACCACCATCAACACACCACCATCAACACACCACCATCAACACACCACCATCAGCACACCACCATCAACACACCACCATCACCACACCACCATCAGCACACCACCATCAACACACCACCATCAACACACCACCATCAGCACACCACCATCAGCACACCACCACCAACACACCACCATCAACACCACCATCAACACACCACCATCAACACACCACCATCAACACACCACCATCACCACACCACCATCAGCACACCACCATCAACACACCACCATCAACACACCACCATCAACACCCCACCATCAACACACCACCATCAACACACCACCATCAACACACCACCATCAGCACACCACCATTAACACACCACCATCAACACACCACCATCAACACACCACCATCAACACACCACCATTAACACACCACCATCAACACACCACCATCAACACACCACCATCAACACACCACCATCAACACACCACCATCAACACACCACCATCAGCACACCACCATCAACACACCACCATCAACACACCACCATCAACACACCACCATCAGCACACCACCATCAACACACCACCATCAACACACCACCATCAGCACACCACCATCAACACACCACCATCAACACACCACCATCAACACACCACCATCAGCACATCACCATCAACACACCACCATCAACACACCACCATCAACACACCACCATCAACACACCACCATCAACACACCACCATCAACACACCACCATCAACACACCACCATCAACACACCACCATCAACACACCACCATCAACACACCACCATCAACACACCACCATCAACACACCACCATCAGCACACCACCACCAACACACCACCATCAACACACCACCATCAACACACCACCATCAACACACCACCATCAACACACCACCATCAACACACCACCATCAGCACACCACCATCAACACACCACCATCAACACACCACCATCAACACACCACCATCAACACACCACCATCAGCACACCACCATCAGCACACCACCACCAACACACCACCATCAACACACCACCATCAGCACACCACCATCAACACACCACCATCAACACACCACCATCAACACACCACCATCAACACACCACCATCAGCACACCACCATCAGCACACCACCACCAACACACCACCATCAACACACCACCATCAGCACACCACCATCAACACACCACCATCAACACACCACCATCAACACACCACCATCAACACACCACCATCAGCACACCACCATCAACACACCACCATCACCACACCACCATCAGCACACCACCATCAACACACCACCATCAACACACCACCATCAGCACACCACCATCAGCACACCACCACCAACACACCACCATCAGCACCACCATCAACACACCACCATCAACACACCACCATCAACACACCACCATCACCACACCACCATCAGCACACCACCATCAACACACCACCATCAACACACCACCATCAACACACCACCATCAACACACCACCATCAGCACACCACCATTAACACACCACCATCAGCACACCACCATCAACACACCACCATCAACACACCACCATTAACACACCACCATCAACACACCACCATCAACACACCACCATCAACACACCACCATCAACACACCACCATCAGCACACCACCATCAGCACACCACCACCAACACACCACCATCAACACACCACCATCAGCACACCACCATCAACACACCACCATCAACACACCACCATCAACACACCACCATCAACACACCACCATCAACACACCACCATCAGCACACCACCATCAACACACCACCATCACCACACCACCATCAGCACACCACCATCAACACACCACCATCAACACACCACCATCAGCACACCACCATCAGCACACCACCATTAACACACCACCATCAACACACCACCATCAACACACCACCATCAACACACCACCATCAACACACCACCATCAACACACCACCATCAACACACCACCATCAACACGCCACCATCAACACACCACCATCAACACACCACCATCAACACACCACCATCAACACACCACCATCAACACACCACCATCAACACACCACCATCAACACACCACCATCAACACACCACCATCAACACACCACACTTGCCAACCCGTCACATCCAACGCAATAAAATAAATACTAAAAACACCATTAAACTTAACGCCTTTATTACCCATCAGTAAATCCAATAACCTTCGTGTATGTGTAAAATAATGTAGGGTAGTGAAAATAATTTACACACGCAGTCGTATGTAAATTAAACACCTCTCCCTACGTGGTATCCAATTTACATACGAGAGATAGAGATCAAGACAGGGAGAGAGAGAGAGAGAGAGAGAGAGAGAGAGAGAGAGAGAGAGAGAGAGTTTTATAACGCATTTATTGATGGAGAATATTATAAAGCAGTTTTATTGAAGAAATAAAGACAGTGTTAAGAGATCAGATTAATAAAGTTTGCTTTAATGTAGAGAGAAAGGTTTAAGAAAAAGCGACCAGTGTTAGTAACCAACCCAGGCAACGATAACAACGCCAGGATAACACAGATGATAACACACGGGGTTACGCAGATGATAACACACGGGATAACGCATATGATAACACACGGGATAACACAAGTGATAACACAGAAGATAACATCCACGATAACCCAATGAGTAAGACAGGATAACACCCAAGATAACATACAAGATGGTATAAACCTTGGTAATAAATACCGACAAGTTGGTTTAGAAAGACACGTAAGCAAACACTATAACATATTTATTAGAAAACGTTTCGGTCCTGGGACCGAAACGTTTTCTAATAAATATGTTATAGTGTTTCCTTACGTGTCTTTCTAAACCAACATACAAGATAACACACAGCATAGCACACAAGACAACACTTAATAATACGCAAGATAACACTTAATAATACACAAGATAACACTTAATAATACACAAGATAACACTTAATAATACGCAAGATAACACTTAATAATACACAAGATAACACTTAATAATACACAAGGTAACAATAATACACATGATAACACTTAATAATACACATGATAACACTTAATAATACACATGATAACACTTAATAATACACAAGATAACACTTAATAATACACAAGATAACACTAATAATACACAAGATAACACTTAATAATACACAAGATAACACTTAATAATACACAAGATGACACTTAATAATACACAAGATGACACTTAATAATACACAAGATAACACTTAATAATACACAAGATGACACTTAATAATACACAAGATGACACTTAATAATACACAAGATGACACTTAATAATACACAAGATGACACTTAATAATACACAAGATAACACTAATAATACACATGATAACACTTAATAATACACAAGATAACACTAATAATACACAAGATAACACTTAATAATACACAAGATAACACTAATAATACACATGATAACACTTAATAATACACAAGATAACACTAATAATACACAAGATAACACTTAATAATACACAAGATAACACTTAATAATACACAAGATAACACTAATAATACACATGATAACACTTAATAATACACAAGATAACACTAATAATACACAAGATAACACTTAATAATACACAAGATAACACTTAATAATACACAAGATAACACTAATAATACACATGATAACACTTAATAATACACAAGATAACACTTAATAATACACAAGATGACACTTAATAATACACAAGATGACACTTAATAATACACAAGATAACACTAATAATACACATGATAACACTTAATAATACACAAGATGACACTTAATAATGTACAAGATAACACTTAATAATGTACAAGATAACACTTAATAATGTACAAGATAACACTTAATAATGTACAAGATAACACTTAATAATACACAAGATAACACTTAATAATACACAAGATGACACTTAATAATACACAAGATGACACTTAATAATACACAAGATAACACTAATAATACACAAGATGACACTTAATAATACACAAGATAACAATTAATAATACACAAGATAACACTTAATAATACACATGATAACACTTAATAATACACAAGATAACACTTAATAATACACAAGATGACACTTAATAATACACAAGATAACACTAATAATACACAAGATGACACTTAATAATACACAAGATAACACTAATAATACACGTGATAACACTTAATAATACACATGATAACACTTAATAATACACATGATAACACTTAATAATACACATGATAACACTTAATAATACACATGATAACACTTAATAATACACATGATAACACTTAATAATACACAAGATGACACTTAATAATACACAAGATAACACTAATAATACACATGATAACACTTAATAATACACAAGATAACACTAATAATACACGTGATAACACTTAATAATACACAAGATAACACTAATAATACACGTGATAACACTTAATAATACACGTGATAACACTTAATAATACACATGATAACACTTAATAATACACATGATAACACTTAATAATACACATGATAACACTTAATAATACACATGATAACACTTAATAATACACATGATAACACTTAATAATACACATGATAACACTTAATAATACACATGATAACACTTAATAATACACATGATAACACTTAATAATACACATGATAACACTTAATAATACACAAGATGACACTTAATAATACACAAGATGACACTTAATAATGTACAAGATAACACTTAATAATGTACAAGATAACACTTAATAATGTACAAGATAACACTTAATAATGTACAAGATAACACTTAATAATACACAAGATAACACTTAATAATACACAAGATAACACTTAATAATACACAAGATAACACTAATAATACACATGATAACACTTAATAATACACAAGATGACACTTAATAATACACAAGATGACACTTAATAATGTACAAGATAACACTTAATAATACACAAGATAACACTTAATAATACACATGATAACACTTAATAATACACAAGATGACACTTAATAATACACAAGATAACACTAATAATACACATGATAACACTTAATAATACACATGATAACACTTAATAATACACATGATAACACTTAATAATACACATGATAACACTTAATAATACACATGATAACACTTAATAATACACATGATAACACTTAATAATACACAAGATAACACTTAATAATACACAAGATGACACTTAATAATACACAAGATAACACTAATAATACACATGATAACACTTAATAATACACATGATAACACTTAATAATACACAAGATGACACTTAATAATACACAAGATGACACTTAATAATGTACAAGATAACACTTAATAATACACAAGATAACACTTAATAATACACAAGATAACACTAATAATACACAAGATAACACTTAATAATACACAAGATAACACTTAATAATACACAAGATAACACTAATAATACACATGATAACACTTAATAATACACAAGATAACACTTAATAATACACAAGATGACACTTAATAATACACAAGATGACACTTAATAATACACAAGATAACACTAATAATACACATGATAACACTTAATAATACACATGATAACACTTAATAATACACAAGATGACACTTAATAATACACAAGATGACACTTAATAATACACAAGATAACACTAATAATACACATGATAACACTTAATAATACACAAGATAACACTTAATAATGTACAAGATAACACTTAATAATACACAAGATAACACTTAATAATACACAAGATAACACTTAATAATACACAAGATAACACTTAATAATGTACAAGATAACACTTAATAATGTACAAGATAACACTTAATAATACACAAGATAACACTTAATAATACACAAGATAACACTTAATAATGTACAAGATAGCACTTAATAATACACAAGATAACACTTAATAATACACAAGATAACACTTAATATTGTACAAGATAACACTTAATAATGTACAAGATAACACTTAATAATACACAAGATAACACTTAATAATACACAAGATAACACTTAATATTGTACAAGATAACACTTAATAATGTACAAGATAACACTTAATAATACACAAGATAACACTTAATAATACACAAGATAACACTTAATATTGTACAAGATAACACTTAATAATACACAAGATAATACTTAATAATACACAAGATAACACTTAATATTGTACAAGATAACACTTAATATTGTACAAGATAACACTTAATAATGTACAAGATAACACTTAATAATACACAAGATAACACTTAATATTGTACAAGATAACACTTAATAATGTACAAGATAACACTTAATAATACACAAGATAACACTTAATATTGTACAAGATAACACACGCGATAACGCAAGATAGCACAACTCAGCAGAGTGTTCAGATCCGTTGCTCGCCTCATAATAACAGCAGCAGTCCGGCACAGAGCTTCCAGTGGCCAATATTCCTTCCCGAGACTTGATTGACTCTGGAAATCGTCGTGACAGGATGGTAAGCAACCCGTACGATAGAGTCCGAACCCTTTACCGTGCTGGCGCTGATTCAGCGCTCTGAGAGGTCACTCTGTGTGATGCTGCTCTCTCTCTCACTCTCTCTATTCATCTGCGTTGCATCATTGGGCTTTCTCTCTGGATGCTGACCTGGTACTAGGAACTAGGTACTACGAACTCTTAAGTAACACACATGTGCAGCAGTTAGGTATGTGTACTGTTGAAACTTTTCTCCTAGACCTTAGGCTTCACCAGTCGAAAAACAAAGGCAACTGATGTAGTACTGAAGATGATGCAATCAGTCTATCATCCTTGGAGATGAATCCTTCTGTTTCAGCAAGATACCCAGCTGTTGCACAGGTATCTTATTCATCAGTTTGTCGGTATTTAACACCATATTCAACGGGACTCGGAACACCCATTCTGTGAGTTGATTACTATTGCTCAGCGACGCAGTCACTGACGCTGCGGTACTTTCCTGACGCACTGCCATTACCGCCTCCTGCTGCTGCTGCTGCTGGTGCTGCTGCTCCAATCGCAATCACGAGTGCTTGATCAACTACTCCAGCCACACACCATCAACACAACAATGGCACAATAATTCAACCATCAAAACAACACTACAACAATCATTGCTCCATCAAAACAACACTACAACAATCATTGCTCCATCAAAACAACACTACAACAATCATTGCTCCATCAAAACAACACTACAACAATCATTGCTCCATCAAAACAACACTACAACAATCATTGCTCCATCAAAACAACACTACAACAATCAATGCTCCATCAAAACAACACTACAACAATCATTGCTCCATCAAAACAACACTACAACAATCATTGCTCCATCAAAACAACACTACAACATTCATTACTCCATCAAAACAACACTACAACAATCATTGCTCCATCAAAACAACACTACAACAATCAATGTTCCATCAAAACAACACTACAACAGTCATTACTCCATCAAAACAACACTACAACAATCATTGCTCCATCAAAACAACACTACAACAATCATTGCTCCATCAAAACAACACTACAACAATCAATGTTCCATCAAAACAACACTACAACAGTCATTACTCCATCAAAACAACACTACAACAATCATTGCTCCATCAAAACAACACTACAACAGTCATTACTCCATCAAAACAACACTACAACAATCATTACTCCATCAAAACAACACTACAACAATCATTACTCCATCAAAACAACACTACAACAGTCATTACTCCATCAAAACAACACTACAACAATCATTGCTCCATCAAAACAACACTACAACAATCATTGCTCCATCAAAACAACACTACAACAATCATTGCTCCATCAAAACAACACTACAACAGTCATTGCTCCATCAAAACAACACTACAACAATCAATGTTCCATCAAAACAACACTACAACAATCATTGCTCCATCAAAACAACACTACAACAATCAATGTTCCATCAAAACAACACTACAACAGTCATTACTCCATCAAAACAACACTACAACAATCATTGCTCCATCAAAACAACACTACAACAATCATTGCTCCATCAAAACAACACTACAACAATCATTGCTCCATCAAAACAACACTACAACAATCATTGCTCCATCAAAACAACACTACAACAATCATTGCTCCATCAAAACAACACTACAACAATCAATGCTCCATCAAAACAACACTACAACAATCATTGCTCCATCAAAACAACACTACAACAATCATTGCTCCATCAAAACAACACTACAACATTCATTACTCCATCAAAACAACACTACAACAATCATTGCTCCATCAAAACAACACTACAACAATCAATGTTCCATCAAAACAACACTACAACAGTCATTACTCCATCAAAACAACACTACAACAATCATTGCTCCATCAAAACAACACTACAACAGTCATTACTCCATCAAAACAACACTACAACAATCATTGCTCCATCAAAACAACACTACAACAATCATTGCTCCATCAAAACAACACTACAACAGTCATTGCTCCATCAAAACAACACTACAACAATCAATGTTCCATCAAAACAACACTACAACAATCATTGCTCCATCAAAACAACACTACAACAATCAATGTTCCATCAAAACAACACTACAACAGTCATTACTCCATCAAAACAACACTACAACAATCATTGCTCCATCAAAACAACACTACAACAATCAATGCTCCATCAAAACAACACTACAACAATCAATGCTCCATCAAAACAACACTACAACAATCAATGCTCCATCAAAACAACACTACAACAATCAATGCTCCATCAAAACAACACTACAACAATCAATGCTCCATCAAAACAACACTACAACAATCATTGGTCCATCAAAACAACACTACAACAATCAATGCTCCATCAAAACAACACTACAACTATCATTGCTCCATCAAAACAACACTACAACAATCAATGCTCCATCAAAACAACACTACAACAATCAATGCTCCATCAAAACAACACTACAACTATCATTGCTCCATCAAAACAACACTACAACAATCAATGCTCCATCAAAACAACACTACAACAATCAATGCTTCATCAAAACAACACTACAACTATCATTGCTCCATCAAAAAGCGGGGACACAACTAGAAGTTAATAACTCATTTGAGTCATGGGTATGTTAGGAAGTATTTGTTCAGCCTTAGAGTTGTCAGGAAGCGCACAACCTGGAGAGTGAAGTAGCGGAGGCAGGTGCATATATAGCTTTAAGATAGTAGTGACTAGCGAAGAAGCGGGGCCAGGAGTTTTGACTCGACCCCCTGCATCCACAAATGGGTGAGTACGTACACACACACACACACACACACACACACACACACACACACACACACACACACACACACACACACACACACACACACACACACACACACACACACACACACACACAGGATATGTCTGCACCTTGCAGGTTCCACTGCCTCCCACATCTTGCAATATCCTGCGGTGTGTAAGTCTGTACAGATGACAACTTCATATAAATGCCAGTAACTTCTCTCGTAGAACTTGTGATTTATTCACAAGTTCACTATTATGTATCATGGCGGTCTAAGTCCTCCTGTCTTGAGTTGTCTGCTTGTCTCACTTCTCGCTAACACTAACAACCTGACTGGTCAGGAACCTTGCCTCGATTGTGTTGACTCGATGAGGAGGGTGGATCGAGCCTCCAGCACTCCTTGTGTTGAACGACACACACACAGGGACGGTGGATCGAGCCTCCAGCACTCCTTGTGTTGAACGACACACACACAGGGACGGTGGATCGAGCCTCCAGCACTCCTTGTGTTGAACGACACACACACAGGGACGGTGGATCGAGCCTCCAGCACTCCTTGTGTTGAACGACACACACACAGGGACGGTGGATCGAGCCTCCAGCACTCCTTGTGTTGAACGACACACACACAGGGACGGTGGATCGAGCCTCCAGCACTCCTTGTGTTGAACGACACACACACAGGGACGGTGGATCGAGCCTCCAGCACTCCTTGTGTTGAACGACACACACACAGGGACGGTGGATCGAGCCTTCAGCACTCCTTGTGTTGAACGACACACACACAGGGACGGTGGATCGAGCCTTCAGCACTCCTTGTGTTGAACGACACACACACAGGGACGGTGGATCGAGCCTCCAGCACTCCTTGTGTTGAACGACACACACACAGGGACGGTGGATCGAGCCTCCAGCACTCCTTGTGTTGAACGACACACACACAGGGACGGTGGATCGAGCCTCCAGCACTCCTCACGTACATTACAATTACTTCTCAGCGTATATACACCGAGAGGTCTGCTTCTATCTGTGTATAACACTGGTGAGTGTATATTTCTCCGTGTATACAGTATACCTTACAAATTTTACTATACATAATTTCATTAAAAATTATTTCCCCTCATACATGACGCACACACACACACACACACACACACACACACACACACACACACACACACACACACACACACACACACACACACACACACACACACACACACACACACACCATCCATTATGATTTTAACGTCACAACGTCGGGGTCTACGTCAAGTGTAGTCATGATTGATGAGAGGCAGAGTTGACTTTCAATTTTAAGATTTTATGAGTTTTCTCATTATGGAGGAACATATTGGCGGTTTTTTTATCATGATAACAGAAGGAAATTATAATAATAATAATAATAATAATAATAATAATAATAATAATATTATTATTATTATTATTATTATTATTATTATTATTATTATTATTATTATTGTTATTATAATTATTATTTCTATTGTTGTTGTTGAATTTAACAAACATTACGCTAAAATCATCAACAACAACAACAACCCAGACATCAAGAGGGTTAATAACCCAGGATAACCCAGGGAAGCCAAGTAGTGCGCCTTATTTCCGTTTGAGGTGCTCCAAGTTCTGTTATTATCACGGGTACCTACTTACTGCTAGGTGAACAGGGGCAACAGGTGTAACGAGACTTGTCCATACCTCGTACCCTGCCCAGGATGCCACTAAAAACAACACCTGGGCACCTGTGTACTGCTAGGTGAACAATGATGTTACCATGAAGTCAGTGTCTGAATGAGGGAATAAGGACACGTCACAATAATTCCTGAGATAAGTCAAGCAGGATGGAGTCCTTCCCTGAGGGGTGTTCGTGGTTGGTGGCAGCGGCTTCGTCTTCACATTAGCGATTCTGGCGATGGTCCAGCACGGCAGCCCGAACACGGCCTCCGTCACAACACGCAGAAGGAGGTAAACACTCAAGGAAAGGCATGACTGAGAGAGAGTGAGAGAGAGAGAAAGAGAAAGAGAGAGGATGGAAAATGGGATTGGAATCCATGACAAGTCAGTCGAGATGTTTACAATTGTGTCATTACGATTTTGCGAGACAGTCCGAGCAGACTGAAGAGAGATTTGGATACCTCGTCTTAATTACTGAAAGAAGGAACAGAGATCGTAAGCAAACATGAGTACTCGATCAGCCGGGCTGTGGTTCATATGTTGGACTACGTGCGGCCAGCAGTAACAGCCTGGTTGATCAGGCCCTGCTGGTCAAGGATTCGGCCGCGGGGGCCTTGACCTCAGAACCACCCTCCAGTAAGACAGTCGGAGAGGTACTACATAGCCGGATAATGATAAACAAGGAGAATTTTTAACAAGCATCCTCTGTAGACTGAAGTCAGGTTAAGTAATGTTCGTCAGAAAACAGGACAAGTGTTTCCAGATCGGGTCTTAGTTATATGATGACCAGCCACTGGAGCTTTTAGTCATTGACCGAGGCCTTCCGCTGGCTTACCCATAGGATGGATAATGAGAACTTTCAAAACGAGAGATGCCAAGCCCATGATGATCCTTTTCAAATCACTTGTTCTCTCTAGGCTGGAATACTGCTGTACATTAACATCTCCATTCAAAGCAAGTGAAATCGCAGATCTAGAGAGTGTACAGAGATCCTTTACTGCACGTATAAGTTCTGTCAAGCACCTTAACTACTGGGAACGCTTGGAAGCACTTGACTTGTACTCGTTGGAACGCAGGAGGGAGAGATATATCATAATCTACACTTGGAAAATCTTGCACACAGAAATCAATCCCTATGAAAGTAAAAGACTGGGCAGGCGATGCAAAATGCCGCCAATAAAAAGTAGGGGCGCCATTGGTACACTAAGGGAAAACACCATAAGTGTCCGGGGCCCAAAACTGTTTAACAGCCTCCCATCAAGCATTAGGGGAATTGCCAATAAACCCCTGGCTGCCTTCAAGAGAGAGCTGGACAGATACCTAAAGTCAGTGCCGGATCAGCCGGGCTGTGGCTCGTACGTTGGACTGCGTGCGGCCAGCAGTAACAGCCTAGTTGATCAGGCCCTGATCCATCGGGAGGCCTGGTCATGGACCGGGCCGCGGGGGCGTTGATCCCCGGAATAACCTCCAGGTATCCACTCTTTAAAAATTAAGGTTATTGAAACTAGTTTGGCGAGTACCTTTGTTTATATACACTGAGTACATTGTAACTTCTTAAAGATTCGCCGGTATTCTCCTGGCCCGGGCCTTTTCCAAGTGGTGGCCCGGCCTTGGCTCCCTCTTTAGGGAGTGTCTGAGACCTAAGTCTCCCATGGGAGGAGGCACAAGTACCTCCTCATCTCTGGGACCAACTGTCCCAAGGCCTAGCCACAAGCTAGGCCTCTCTGGTTTGCCACCCCCGCCCCAAGGAGGCAAATGGGAATGAGTCTTACGAGCTAAAGGCTCGGGCTCTGCATTGTAACTCTTAACTTGGGATTTAGATATATTATTATTATTAATACTATTATTTCTACTACTACTGTTACTACTGTACTATTAATACTACTACTACCACCACTACTACTACTAGTACTGTTACTACTATACTACTTATACTACTATTACTACTTCTACTGCCACTACTACTACTACAGCTTCTACTACTGTTATTATTATTACTACTACTACTACTACTACAAAACTACTGCTGCTACAACTACAACTACAAAACTACTACTGCTGCTACAACTACTACTACAAAACTACTACTGCTGCTACAACTACTTCTACTACTACAAGTACTACTCTCACCACTACTTCCCTTTATGATTCACTCGGCGATGCCCATCTCAGAGAAGTTGACTCAGAGACGGTGAACACAGAACACAGCACAGTGAACACTTCCTGTCTCTTACAGCGACTACATAGTGAAGCACAGAAAAACTCCTTCCTGATGATCAGTAAGCGGTTAGTGAAGGAGAAAATGCTTCCTGGAGATCAGTCACAGTCTCCTGAAGGAGGACCATTATGAGCTGCGGCAGTGAGAAAGGATTGAGGTCATCCGTCTTCCTCGTGCAGGAAATCCTTGAAAGTGTTGCTCCACGCCTCACAGACTCCGCCTCCAGGTGACTGCTACAGAAATCTTTATATCCCTTGTGCCTCTCTTTTTCTCTCTCCCTTGTAGTGAGCACTTGGTCGGCTGGTTGGTTAATGGGGTTTAGCACCTGTCAACTGTACTAGGGTCTATTAATAAGGCTGCACGTAACCTATTCACCATCAGACACTAATGCTCTAAGCCCTAAAATAGGTATTAAAGTAAATTCTCAGCATATATACGCTGAGAGAAATATACCCGACTGTGTATATATCCTGTGAGCACTTGATTTATATTACTCTAATTTGTTCTAATTAATTGTCTTTTAAGCAATAGAGCTCTTGATTTATATAATAGATTTTCCCCCTTGCAATAATAATGTTAAATACTGATACTTTCAACATCACAACAGAAACTCTTTTTTTCACTCACAAAGCTCAAATTTTATAGTATTTTCTGAGCAGGAGAGCTCTAGTATATAACACTGTAAGCTTCCTTACCAGTTAGGTTTATTCAACTAACTGTCGTCCAAAGACTGAGGTCAGTGTTGTGACTGTCCTGACGAATATTTTAACCAACTGTCGGTGTCCTGGTTATTGTATGGAGGCGACCCGGGTACGGACCCACCAGGGGAACACATGATCAAACTCTGTGTGTGTACACATACACAGATACACAACTTTGAGTGTATATGCACTGCGAGATACAAGCATCTCGGTGTATATTCAATGTTTATACGCTAAAGATAGGCAGTATATATATAGTTTGGTAAGATTTGTCAGGAAATAGGACAAATGTTGCCTGACGCGGTACTTAGTCATTTGATGACCCACCACTGGAGCTTTTGGTCATCTGACCGAGGCCTTCCACTGGCTTACCCCTCCACCCATTTAAAATTTATATTTATGAATATAACCATCACATACAGTGTTACATAGTGCACATACACTGAGAAATACGCACATAGTACATACACATTTAGATACACAGTGCTATCTCTCAATGTGTATATACACATTAAGAGACACATAGTGTATATACACAGTAAGATTCACACACTGCATTGTCTATAAACAGATATACACCTCTCGGTGTATATCTTCCGTGTGTATAGAATAAAATCATCATCAGTATTCATCACACACATTATTAAAGTCTGCCATTAAAATGATATAATTTTTCGCAAATAATAAATTTTTGGCCCTAAATTATGACGCTCCAGCATCGGTATTTGCAAGTGAAATTAAAAATTACGTTTTTAAAATGCAACGCGATGATTTGCACTGCAATGAAATATCTCGACTAGTTCCCATATATATATATATATATATATATATATATATATATATATATATATATATATATATATATATATATATATATATATATATATATATATACATATATATATATATATATGTATATATATATATATATACATATATGTATACATATATATATATAAACACGCTAAGATAACAGGGATATCTTGCTACTCCTACTTACACTTTGGTCACACTTCACAGACACGCACATGCATATATATATATACATACATCTAGGTTTTTCTCCTTTTTCTAAATAGCTCTTGTTCTTTTTATTTCTTCTATTGTCCATGGGGAAGTGGAAAAGAATCTTTCCTCCGTAAGCCATGCGTGTCGTATGAGGCGACTAAAATGCCGGGAGCAATGGGCTAGTAACCCCTTCTCCTGTATACAATTACTAAAAAAGAGAAGAAGAAAAACTTTATAAAACTGGGTTGCTTAAATGTGCGTGGATGTAGTGCGGATGACAAGAAACAGATGATTGCTGATGTTATGAATGAAAAGAAGTTGGATGTCCTGGCCCTAAGCGAAACAAAGCTGAAGGGGGTAGGAGAGTTTCAGTGGGGGGAAATAAATGGGATTAAATCTGGAGTATCTGAGAGAGTTAGAGCAAAGGAAGGGGTAGCAGTAATGTTAAATGATCAGTTATGGAAGGAGAAAAGAGAATATGAATGTGTAAATTCAAGAATTATGTGGATTAAAGTAAAGGTTGGATGCGAGAAGTGGGTCATAATAAGCGTGTATGCACCTGGAGAAGAGAGGAATGCAGAGGAGAGAGAGAGATTTTGGGAGATGTTAAGTGAATGTATAGGAGCCTTTGAACCAAGTGAGAGAGTAATTGTGGTAGGGGACTTGAATGCTAAAGTAGGAGAAACTTTTAGAGAGGGTGTGGTAGGTAAGTTTGGGGTGCCAGGTGTAAATGATAATGGGAGCCCTTTGATTGAACTTTGTATAGAAAGGGGTTTAGTTATAGGTAATACATATTTTAAGAAAAAGAGGATAAATAAGTATACACGATATGATGTAGGGCGAAATGACAGTAGTTTGTTGGATTATGTATTGGTAGATAAAAGACTGTTGAGTAGACTTCAGGATGTACATGTTTATAGAGGGGCCACAGATATATCAGATCACTTTCTAGTTGTAGCTACACTGAGAGTAAAAGGTAGATGGGATACAAGGAGAATAGAAGCATCAGGGAAGAGAGAGGTGAAGGTTTATAAACTAAAAGAGGAGGCAGTTAGGGTAAGATATAAACAGCTATTGGAGGATAGATGGGCTAATGAGAGCATAGGCAATGGGGTCGAAGAGGTATGGGGTAGGTTTAAAAATGTAGTGTTAGAGTGTTCAGCAGAAGTTTGTGGTTACAGGAAAGTGGGTGCAGGAGGGAAGAGGAGCGATTGGTGGAATGATGATGTAAAGAGAGTAGTAAGGGAGAAAAAGTTAGCATATGAGAAGTTTTTACAAAGTAGAAGTGATGCAAGGAGGGAAGAGTATATGGAGAAAAAGAGAGAAGTTAAGAGAGTGGTGAAGCAATGTAAAAAGAGAGCAAATGAGAGAGTGGGTGAGATGTTATCAACAAATTTCGTTGAAAATAAGAAAAAGTTTTGGAGTGAGATTAACAAGTTAAGAAAGCCTAGAGAACAAATGGATTTGTCAGTTAAAAATAGGAGAGGAGAGTTATTAAATGGAGAGTTAGAGGTATTGGGAAGATGGAAGGAATATTTTGAGGAATTGTTAAATGTTGATGAAGATAGGGAAGCTGTGATTTCGTGTATAGGGCAAGGAGGAATAACATCTTGTAGGAGTGAGGAAGAGCCAGTTGTGAGTGTGGGGGAAGTTCGTGAGGCAGTAGGTAAAATGAAAGGGGGTAAGGCAGCCGGGATTGATGGGATAAAGATAGAAATGTTAAAAGCAGGTGGGGATATAGTTTTGGAGTGGTTGGTGCAATTATTTAATAAATGTATGGAAGAGGGTAAGGTACCTAGGGATTGGCAGAGAGCATGCATAGTTCCTTTGTATAAAGGCAAAGGGGATAAAAGAGAGTGCAAAAATTATAGGGGGATAAGTCTGTTGAGTGTACCTGGTAAAGTGTATGGTAGAGTTATAATTGAAAGAATTAAGAGTAAGACGGAGAATAGGATAGCAGATGAACAAGGAGGCTTTAGGAAAGGTAGGGGGTGTGTGGACCAGGTGTTTACAGTGAAACATATAAGTGAACAGTATTTAGATAAGGCTAAAGAGGTCTTTGTGGCATTTATGGATTTGGAAAAGGCGTATGACAGGGTGGATAGGGGGGCAATGTGGCAGATGTTGCAAGTGTATGGTGTAGGAGGTAGGTTACTGAAAGCAGTGAAGAGTTTTTACGAGGATAGTGAGGCTCAAGTTAGAGTATGTAGGAAAGAAGGAAATTTTTTCCCAGTAAAAGTAGGCCTTAGACAAGGATGTGTGATGTCACCGTGGTTGTTTAATATATTTATAGATGGGGTTGTAAGAGAAGTAAATGCGAGGGTCTTGGCAAGAGGCGTGGAGTTAAAAGATAAAGAATCACACACAAAGTGGGAGTTGTCACAGCTGCTCTTTGCTGATGACACTGTGCTCTTGGGAGATTCTGAAGAGAAGTTGCAGAGATTGGTGGATGAATTTGGTAGGGTGTGCAAAAGAAGAAAATTAAAGGTGAATACAGGAAAGAGTAAGGTTATGAGGATAACAAAAAGATTAGGTGATGAAAGATTGAATATCAGATTGGAGGGAGAGAGTATGGAGGAGGTGAACGTATTCAGATATTTGGGAGTGGACGTGTCAGCGGATGGGTCTATGAAAGATGAGGTGAATCATAGAATTGATGA
>NC_091296.1:60127180-60172180 GCF_038502225.1 Cherax quadricarinatus
TCTCCATTCACTCCTATCTAACACGCTCACGCACGCTTGCTGGAAGTCCAAGCCCCTTGCCCACAAAACCTCCTTTACCCCCTCTCTCCAACCCTTTCGAGGACGACCCCTACCCCGCCTTCCTTCCCCTATAGATTTATATGCTTTCCATGTCATTCTACTTTGATCCATTCTCTCTAAATGACCAAACCACCTCAACAACCCCTCTTCTGCCCTCTGACTAATACTTTTATTAACTCCACACCTTCTCCTAATTTCCACACTCCGAATTTTCTGCATAATATTTACACCACATATTGCCCTTAAACAGGACATCTCCACTGCCTCCAACCGTCTCCTCGCTGCTGCATTTACCACCCAAGCTTCACATCCATATAAGAGTGTTGGTACTACTATACTTTCATACATTCCCTTCTTTGCCTCCATAGATAACGTTTTTTGACTCCACATATACCTCAACGCACCACTCACCTTTTTTCCCTCATCAATTCTATGATTAACCTCATCCTTCATAAATCCATCCGCCGACACGTCAACTCCCAAGTATCTGAAAACATTCACTTCTTCCATACTCCTCCTCCCCAATTTGATATCCAATTTTTCTTTATCTAAATCATTTGATACCCTCATCACCTTACTCTTTTCTATGTTCACTTTCAACTTTCTACCTTTACACACATTCCCAAACTCATCCACTAACCTTTGCAATTTTTCTTTAGAATCTCCCATAAGCACAGGATCATCAGCAAAAAGTAACTGTGTCAATTATATATATATATATATATATATATATATATATATATATATATATATATATATATATATATATATATATATATATATATATATATATATATATGGCGTCAGTTTGCACTCTCCCGGTCACGTGCTAAAACTGGATGATTTCTGAAAGAGGAAATTATATTAAAATGCATATTTTTTCCCTTTCACACGAGGTGCCTCCATGTTGATGGAGGGCTTTTGATCCAGGGGATTGAAACACCTTTCTCTTTTCCTCGGATCAAATCTGATATCTTCCAGCTCTTCACGCGTGGTATGACTATTGGTATAGCACGTCCCCGTAACTGCAACACAACAATTTGGCTGCAGTTTACGTGTTCTTTCTGCACTGAACACCGCGAAATAAGGCTGAATCATATCTTATTTAAACATCAAAATAAAATACGTCATAAGCTCACTTGTATAAATAAAAAGAAGGTAACATAAATCCCGGAGTCCAGAAAATATTTTGAGATAATGATTTGGAATATAAATGAGAGGAAAGAGAGATCTCCAAGAACAGACTCACTGGTCGTGAAATCTCTGTGAGCCATGAATGAACAGCAGCCTCGACGGTGAGTCGAGCCGATGTCCCCGTATACTAGGCTTTAACCAGTATAATAGGCTTTAACCAGTATACTAGGCTTTAACCGGTATACTAGGTTCTAACCAGTATACTAGGCTTTAACCAGTATACTAGGCTTTAACCAGTATACTAGGCTTTAACCAGTATACTAGGCTTTAACCAGTATACTAGGCTTTAACCAGTATACTAGGTTCTAACCAGTATACTAGGCTTTAACCAGTATACTAGGTTCTAACCAGTATACTAGGCTTGAACCAGTATACTAGGTTCTAACCAGTATACTAGGCTTTAACCAGTATACTAGGTTCTAACCAGTATACTAGGCTTTAACCAGTATACTAGGCTTTAACCAGTATACTAAGTTCTAGCCAGTATATTAGGCTTTAACCAGTATACTAGGCTCTAACCAGTATACTAGGTTCTAACCAGTATACTAGCCTTTAACCAGTATACTAGGCTCTAACCAGTATACTAGGCACTAACCAGTATACTAGGCTCTAACCAGTATATTAGGCTTTAACCAGTATACTAGGTTCTAACCAGTACACTAGGCCTTAACCAGTATACTAGGCTCTAACCAGTATACTAGGCTCTGACCAGTATACTAGGCTCTAACCAGTATACGTACTAGGCTCTAACCACTCAGTCACAGCTCTACAGTTGCCACTCCTGTGATGGGATTGGATCAGCTGAGCCGACTGTGGAGTGCCCTCTGTCTCATCCCACGGCCGCAGAGTCCTTCATGGTACATCTACCAGATAAACGGGAGATAAGTCATAATGAACGATCTGACAGTCCTGTCCTTATTTCTGTTTACTCTTTTGTTTCCTGTTTGTTCATCTTGTTTATTGTTCTGTTTGTTCATCTCTTGATTCATCCTGGATCTATGAGATATGTTGTAACAATTCATTTTTCTCTCTCGTGGAGTGAGCGTGTCTTGATCCTGTGGTTGTAACTGCTTCTAGCCCGTGGCTCGCTGAGCTGAGTTCAACGACGGCAGTTAGATTGCTGCCTTAATCTCAGCTGGGAGGAGGTCTGCAGTCCCTCGTCAGCCCTCTTGATCAGGTATAATTTTTTCGCCCTGTATGTTAATTAGACACTGTGTGCGGTTTAGGGCGATCTGTTGAGAAGAGGTGTTGTCCGGAACGTCTTGTAGTTAGAGAAGTGTGTGTTTTGACTTCAAATTCTGTCTTTTACAGGTATGAATGAAGTGACACTAGCACATCTCAATTGATCGGATGCGTTGCGGTCCTGGGTCCTCGGAGTGACCAAGGTTCCAGGAACAAAACGTGTCCAGTAAAGATGTCCTAAGTGCACTCAAGTGTGTCGTTTCACCCATATTGTGGGTATCAACATACCCACACTCCTCCTCTTGCACCGCTTCTCTGCATTAGACTGAAGAAGCCACTGGCTGGCGAAAGGTTTCCAGAATAGATTCCCAAGTGTTGCACAAGTGTCTTGTTTTATCACCTGGAGAAGAGTTCCGGGGAGCAACGCCCCCGCGGCCCGGTCTGTGACCAGGCCTCATGGTGGATCAGAGCCTGATCAACCAGGCTGTTACTGCTGGCTGCACGCAATCCAACGTATGAGCCACAGCCCGGCTGGTCAGGTACCAACTTTAGGTGCTTGTCCAGTGCCAGCTTGAAGACTGCCAGGGGTCTATTTGTAATCCCCCTTATGTATGCTGGGAGGCAGTTGAACAGTCTCGGGCCCCTGACACTTATTGTATTGTATCTTAACGTGCTAGTGACACCCCTGCTTTTCATTGGGGGGATGTTGCATCGTCTGCCAAGTCTTTTGCTTTCGTTGTGAGTAATTTTTGTGTGCAAGTTCGGTACATTTATTTTCTTAGTTTATTTAACCTTCCTTGAAGATCAAACCTAGGGTTTATTAATCACAGTACTGACCACCAGTTCAGTGCTGTTTGAGTTTACAAGGGAATGTGACCCCTAGAGTGGTTTTATTTTAATATATTTATTTTTTTTGTAATTAAGGCCAATGTGTTTACCCCCTTAGAGGTCCCACAAACTTAGTAGCACTCTCCACTGCCTATTACAAATTGGGGTTTTTAGGCCGGTCTGCCACAGTGCTCCTTAATGGAAATGCACACCACCAATGGAAATGAATTTATGGCCATGTACCTTAATGGAAATGAATGTGCTTCTTTTGGAAATAAAAACCTGTATTTAAATATACTGAAAGCAGAAGTTATGATCGCTAAACTTAAGATTTACTACGGTATGTGCAATTTGATCAATGAATCTCGGCACTTTTACAAAACCATCTTACCTTGTGAATCAACTTCTTTTTCTACCAAAGTATTGGAGGCAGCAGACCATGATAAAGACTACTATGTTATGTACATATAGACTTTGGTAAGATTTTCGATAAGAGCTCCATACAGGTGTTGGAAAATAAAGCAGTGCCACATGCTAGAGAACTTATCTCCTGGATCATTGCACTGCTGAATGATATGCAACAATTTGCAGAAGTGTTGAGAAATCAGAAAACAGACCCATTACTAGTAGTACTTGACAGAGAACAGCTTTGGACCCTTTGTTCACACTCTACCTGAATGACATGAGTATTAATAGGCATATAAGAAAATTTACCAATGACACTAAAAGAGGCCTCAAATCATTTCTGAAGAGGACAATACAGAGGTACAGGATAATTTGTAAGTTGGCAGTGTTGCTGGCAAAAAGGCAGATGCAGTTTAATGTAAACCAACGTAAGGTTTTAAATCCTGGGAAAAAGACATTGACAATGCACTGGCACTTGTAAACTAAATTATGTAGACTTAAGAGTTCCGGTTAACAGAAATCTAAAGCCAAGGCAAAAGTACTTAAAAATTTGCAATAAATATAATTCTTTTCTTCATATCAAAAAAGTAAAATATTATATCCCTCAAAGTGTTCTAACAGGAATTAGTATGCAACATGGACACATGTTTATTCATGGTGTGCTGAAGCATGCAACACCAGTTGTTTCCATGCAACGAGATATGAAAACAATTTCATTAGGGTTACATTTATAATGTGCAATATGGAAGCATGTTACACGAAAGTCTACTGTATCTGTAATAAGATTACAGTATTACTGAATTTTCATCCACACAAGCATTATCATAAAAGAAAAAAAAATACCTGGAGAAGAAACTATAACAATAGAGAGTCATCAGTAGTGTCACAAGATTTCTGCTTTATCTATTTTACTTCCTTACTGTAGATAAAAGAATACCTGCATTTTTTATTCTGAACACTGTAATCTAAGGATTGGACTCGGTGATGACAAGATGCTTAAATCCAAAGAACCTAAGCAAAAGTATTGGGATCTAAATGAATATCAAGCCTCAAGTTTATTTCAGTTACCAACATAATTTCTGATACCATACCTTTCCCAATGTTCAATTTCTTGGGAGGTTTGGTATCTTGATGGCGGAAATAAAAGTCCCTGGCCTGGCCAAGACTTACAGAGGCAATGGGAGCTTGAGAATCATGATCCCTTTCATCATCTTTATGTTCACCCATCTTATCACTGCCATCCTTGTACCTGTTCACTAACGCCCTGTTGGTTTTCTGAATGATTTATTAAGGCAATGTCTTCTGCTCCTCGCTCTTATGTAGCCTTCAGTGAGCGGTGAGACAAGCACAGCTACACGGCCCGTCAGACACACAGCTACATTCGTGAGATATCAGACAAGCACAGCTACACGGCCCGTCAGACACACAGCTACATTCGTGAGATATCAGACAAGCACAGCTACACGGCCCGTCAGACACACAGCTACATTCGTGAGATATCAGACAAGCACAGCTACACGGCCCGTCAGACACACAGCTACATTCGTGAGATATCAGACAAGCACAGCTACACGGCCCGTCAGACACACAGCTACATTCGTGAGATATCAGACAAGCACAGCTACACGGCCCGTCAGACACACAGCTACATTCGTGAGATATCAGACAAGCACAGCTACACGGCCCGTCAGACACACAGCTACATTCGTGAGATATCAGACAAGCACAGCTACACGGCCCGTCAGACACACAGCTACATTCGTGAGATATCAGACAAGCACAGCTACACGGCCCGTCAGACACATAGCTACATTCGTGAGATATCAGACAAGCACAGCTACACGGACCATCAGACACAGCTTCACTAGTGAGGTATACTTAAAAAAGAAATCTCCGCTTTTAACTTACCAGGTAAATAAAAATACGTCTTCATTTGCATGATTTGAAACGGACGCGAATGATATGCGACGAAATTTGCATAATTAGCAACACCTAGGAGCAACACTCTTGGCATCGCAGACATGAAAAAATTCATAATCAACATATCTGCTGTACCTGACGTCGAGATATGTTTTGCATTGCCCCGAGAGTGTCCACAAACTAACGGGAACACCGGCG
Organism: Cherax quadricarinatus; assembly: GCF_038502225.1. Taxonomy (NCBI): domain Eukaryota; kingdom Metazoa; phylum Arthropoda; class Malacostraca; order Decapoda; family Parastacidae; genus Cherax; species Cherax quadricarinatus. The sequence continues at coordinate 60,132,968 of NC_091296.1, forward strand.
TGTTGCGCGCCATCACATGTATTTCCTGACACATCGAGGGGACTGGAATAAAAAAAAAAACCTGGCTGGTGCACCATTCATTTTGAGACTCAGTTGCATAATTTCCAAGGTAATCGCTCCAATGGGGTTTCAGTTTTTTTGTTTTCATTTCACAGCAGCGGATCTAGACGCAGAGTTTGATGATGTGGCTGTAATGGTTCAAAACGATAACAGATGCGTCAGATGAACGAAACAGGGAACACAGGAGTTATTGCTCCACGAGGACGCTGGGAACACCAGAGTTAGTGCTCCACGAGGACGCTGGGAACACCCGAGTTAGTGCTCCACGAGGACGCTGGGAACACCAGTTAGTGCTCCACGAGGACGCTGGGAACACCATAGTTAGTGCTCCACGAGGACGCTGGGAACACCCGAGTTAGTGTTCCACGAGGAAGCTGGGAACACCAGAGTTAGTGCTCCACGAGGAAGCTGGGAACACCAGAGTTAGTGCTCCACGAGGACGCTGGGAACACCATAGTGTTCCACGAGGAAGTTGGGAACACCCGAGTTAGTGTTCCACGAGGAAGTTGGGAACACCCGAGTTAGTGTTCCACGAGGAAGTTGGGAACACCCGAGTTAGTGTTCCACGAGGACGCTGGGAACACCAGAGTTAGTGCTCCACGAGGAAGCTGGGAACACCAGATTAGTGTTCCACGAGGAAGCTGGGAACACCCGAGTTAGTGTTCCACGAGGACGCTGGGAACACCAGAGTTAGTGCTCCACGAGGACGCTGGGAACACCAGAGTTAGTGCTCCACGAGGACGCTGGGAACACGAGAGTTAGTGCTCCACGAGGACGCTGGGAACACCAGAGTTAGTGCTCCACGAGGACGCTGGGAACACCCGAGTTAGTGTTCCACGAGGACGCTGGGAACACCCGAGTTAGTGTTCCACGAGGACGCTGGGAACACCAGTTAGTGCTCCACGAGGACGCTGGGAACACCAGAGTTAGTGTTCCACGAGGACGCTGGGAACGCCAGAGTTAGTGCTCCACGAGGACGATGGGAACACCAGAGTTAGTGCTCCACGAGGACGCTGGGAACACCCGAGTTAGTGTTCCACGAGGACGCTGGGAACACCAGAGTTAGTGCTCCACGAGGACGCTGGGAACACCAGAGTTAGTGCTCCACGAGGACGCTGGGAGCGCCAGAGTTAGTGCTCCACGAGAACGCTGGGAACACCAGAGTTAGTGCCCCACGAGGACGCTGGGAACACCAGTTAGTGCTCCACGAGGACGCTTGGAACACCAAAGTTAGTGCTCCACGAGGACGCAGGGAGCACCAGAGTTAGTGCTCCACGAGGACGCTGGGAACACCAGAGTTAGTGCCCCACGAGGACGCTGGGAACACCAGAGTTAGTGCCCCACGAGGACGCTTGGAACACCAGAGTTAGTGCTCCACGAGGACGCTGGGAACACCAGAGTTAGTGCTCCACGAGGACACTGGGAACACCAGAGTTAGTGCTCCACGAGGACGCTGGGAACACCAGAGTTAGTGCTCCACGAGGACGCTGGGAACACCAGTTAGTGCCCCACGAGGACGCTTGGAACACCAGTTAGTGCTCCACGAGGACGCTGGGAACACCAGAGTTAGTGCTCCACGAGGACGCTGGGAACACCAGAGTAGTGCTCCATGAGGACGCTGGGAACACCAGAGTTAGTGCCCCACGAGGGCGCTGGGAACACCAGAGTTAGTGCTCCACTAGGACGCTGGGAACACCAGAGTTAGTGCCCCACGAGGACGCTGGGAACACCAGAGTTAGTGGACGCTGGAAACACCAGAGTTAGTGCCCCACGAGGACGCTGGGAACACCAGAGTTAGTGGACGCTGGAAACACCAGAGTTAGTGCCCCACGAGGACGCTGGGAACACCAGAGTTAGTGCTCCACTAGGACGCTGGGAACACCAGTTAGTGCTCCACGAGGACGCTGGGAACACCAGAGTTAGTGCTCCACGAGGACGCTGGGAACACCAGAGTTAGTGCCCCACGAGGACGCTGGGAACACCAGAGTTAGTGCTCCACGAGGACTCTGGGAACACCAGAGTTAGTGTTCCACGAGGACTCTGGGAACACCAGAGTTAGTGCTCGACGAGGAAGCTGGTAACACCAGAGTTAGTGTTCCACGAGGACGCAGGGAACACCAGAGTTAGTGCTCCACGAGGACGCTGGGAACACCAGAGTTAGTGCCCCACGAGGACGCAGGGAACATCAGAGTTAGTGTTCCACGAGGACTCAGGGAACACCAGAGTTAGTGCTCCACAAGGACGCTGTGAACACCAGAGTTAGTACCCCACGAGGACGCAGGGAACACCAGAATTAGTGCTCCACGAGGACGCAGGGAACACCAGAGTTAGTGCTCCATGACGCTGGGAACACCAGTTAGTGCTCCACGAAGACGCAGGGAACACGAGAGTTAATGTTCCACGAGGAAGCTGGGAACACCAGACTTAGTGCTCCACGAGGACGCAGGGAACACCAGTGTCAGTTAAACCATGGATTTAATTCACCAAATGGTTGTTCATGGTTTATCTCTCAGGTTCCCGAGTCAAAATCAGCAGTGAGCAGTTTACACCGTGAGGTGTATATTCTTTGTAAATTGCTGAGTGAGAGAGATACACCGTGAAGTGTATGTCTCTTACTGGCCTGTATAGTCTTTGTAAACTGCTGAGTCAGAGACATGCACCTTGAAGCTGCTGCTACAGCAACAGCAGTAGCAGTAGCAGCAGCAGCAGCAGCAGCAGCAGCAGCAGCAGCAGCAGCAGCAGCAGCAGCAGCAGTAACAGCAGCAGCAACAGCAAGCAGCAGTAACAGCAGCAAGCAGCAGTAGCAGCCGTAGAAGCAGCAAGCAGAAGCAAGCAGCAGCAAGCAGCAGCAGCAGCAGCAGCAGCAAACAGCAGCAGCAAGCAGCAGCAGCAGCAAGCAGCAGTTACAGGAATAGCAGCAACAGTCTATAGATTCTACTGAACCTCACTCCTGAATCGGATACACGTGTCGCTAACTACAATAGTATCTTGCATTTTTTAAACTGGAAGGACGTGTCGTCACCCTGAGGGTCGTCAATCATTGTTCCGGGGTGATATTTACCTGTGGTAAGCTGTGGCAGGTTCATTTCCTGCTGAGAAACACGAACACTGATGGTCAGAACCATTCTGTGTGAGGTCCTCGTCATAGGAACCAGCAGACGAGGGGAGACTCAAAGAAACTCTTGAAGCTGCATATGGGATTATATAAAGCGAAAATGGTTTCTCTGCTTAAGCTATTTTGCATTTGGTAAAGTTAGATTAGGCTAGATTAAATTAGGTTAGGTTATGTTACGTTAGGTTAGATTACGTTAGGTTAGGTTAGATTAGGTACAGAACAACAGATTCTTCTGTTATCTGTTTTGTATAATTTCTGTCAGTATATCTCTATCTCTTCTCTATCCGTCAAGAAATGAGTCAGTTCTCCATCGATCCACCGAGAAAGAATTCAGTACTTCGTCGATCCCACTGAGAAAATGCTACAGCAGCAGCACCACCGTCAAATTGTGATTGTTGACCTTCCCCAGTACGGCAGCGGAGCCTCATTAATATGCAAAGCCGCTTCCGACACGCGATTGATCCGCTCGGCAAATATTTGACGGCTGTTATAAAAATGTTAAGTGATGCAACTCTCGGAGCGCTCATCAGGGCCAGGTGAGACCTGGTACCACCTGAAGCTAGACCAGGACCATTGGGCGTGTGGGTTGCAAACACCCAGGAGGAACAAGACCACAAGATCCCCAAGAGGTTAGTGACCATCCTCAGGACTGAACCACTCTGTGTGTGTGTGTGTGTGTTACATTGTTTTCACCCGTCCTGAGGGTCAACACAGTGTTGACACTGGTCATTGTAACACATTCGACGGTCTCAAATGGTGGAGTGATATGACCATTTTTTCATTGAGTTAGGGTCCAAAAAGGACTCTTACCTGGAGTATACCTGGAGAGGGTTTCGGGGGTCAACGCCCCCGCGCCCCGGTCTGAGACCCGGACTAGTGGTGGATCAGGGTCTGATCACCCAGGCTGTTACTGTTGGCCATACGCAGACTGACGTACGAACCACAGCCCGGCTGGTCAGCTACTGGCTTTAGGTGCCTGTTCAGCGCCTTCTTGAAGACAGTCAGGGGTCTTTTGGTAATCCTCCTTATGTATGCTGGGAGGCAGTTGAAGTCTTGGGCCCCTGACACTAACTGTGTTGTCTCTCAGTGTACTCGTGGCGCCCCTGATTTTCATTGGGGGAATGTTGCATCTCCTGCCGAGTCTTTTGCTTTCATAGGGAGTGATTTTCTTGTGCAAGTTTGGTACCAATCCCTCTAGGATTTTCCAAGTGTATGTTATCATGTATCTTTCTCGCCTGCGTTCCAGGGTATACAAACCAAGGGACTTCAACTGTTCCCAGTAATTTAGGTGCTTTATCGTACTTATGTGTGTCGTGAAAGTTCTTAATACACTCTCCAGGTCAGCAATTTCGCCTGCCTTGAAGGGGGGCAATTAGTGTACAACTATTCCAGCCTAGAGAGAACAAGTGATTTGAAGAGAATCGTCATGGGCTTGGCGCCCCTAGTTTTGAAGGTTCTCATTATCCATCCTATCACTTTTCTAGCAGATGAGGTAGATACATTGTTGTGGTCTTTGAAGGCGAGATCCTCTGACATTATCACTCTCAGGTCCTTCACATTACTTTTTCGCTCTATTGTATGGTTAGAATTTGTTGTATACCCAGATGTAGTTTTAATTTCCTCAAGTTTTCCATATCTGAATAGTTGAAATTTCTGTTCATTGAACTTCATATTGATATGAGTGGCCCATTTGAAGATTTGGTTGATGTCCGCTTGGAGTCTTGCGGTGTCTTCGATGGAGGACACTGTCATGGCAATTCGGGTGTCATCCGCAAAGGAAGACGTGTTGCTATGGCTTACATCTCTGTCTGTGTCAGATATGATGGTGAAGAATAGGATGGGAGCTGGTACTGTGCCTTGTGGAACAAAGCTTTTCACTGTAGTTGCCTCATACTTTACTATGTTTACTATTACTCTTTGTGTTCTAGTTGTTAGGAGGTTATAGATCCATTTACTATGATGGTTGACTTGTTCCCAGTGTATGTTTTTGTTACTGAAGTTGAATTTTGCGAAGACACCGTTATAACTGATCACATTTTGCTGGTCAGGAGCCCTGTGCATACATGTCTGTACCTCTGTTATGTTGTGATCTGAGTGAATTGTCTTTGATACAGTTATATTACCTATCAGATCGTCGTTGTTAGTGAAGATGATGTCCAACGTATTTTCTAGTCTTGTTGGCTCTAATATTTGCTGGTTTAAATTGAATTTGGTGCAGAGATTTGATAGCTCGTGTGTGTGTGAATTTTCATCTGCGCTGCCTCCTGGGGTGATCTCTGCTAAAATATTATTTGCTACACTCCTCCGTTTTAGGTGTCTCATGTTGAAATCTCTCAGTAGCAAGATGTTTGGGGCAGGTGTTGGAAGATTTTCCAGACAGTTGTCGATTTTCAAAAGCTGTTCCTGGAATGGCTGGGAAGTTGCATCCTGAAGCTCGTATACAACCACAATGACAAGGTTTTGGTTTTCAGTCTTTACTGCCAAAACTTCAACTACATCATTTGAGGTGTTTAGTAGTTTTGAGCAAATGAGCGACTCTGTGACGTACAAGACAACCCCCCCCCCCTTCCCCCTTGTTGCCTGTTTAGTCTGTCGCATCTGAATAGGCTATAACCTGGGATCCATACTTCATTGTCAAAATGATTATTTTTGTGGGTCTCTGTGAAAGCTGCAAACATTGCATTTGACTCTGTGAGCAGTCCCTTGATGTAAGGATTTTTGTTGTTTGTTGATGGCTTCAGATCCTGTATGTTTGCAAAGTTAAATGTCGTTATATTGATGGAATTTAGGGGGGATTTTATTTGCGGGCATTAATATCTTCGCGAGTCATTTAACAGAGTGGGAGCCACTGTCACACGTGACTGCCAATGGCCTGAGTCTTTTGACATAGTCACTGAAAGTCACACTATAAGTGAAGTACCACACTCACCTTGTTACACGTGACTCACTGTGAGTGAGGCGCCACAATCACCGAGTTACACTGACCTATAATATCTCCTCACATGACACAGGACAAACGCTAAACCAATTTTCAGTTCAACCTTTGTCCTCCGTATCAGATTTTCTGCTGAAATTGATTTACTGCCTGCAGTGCTTGTGTTGAGGGGTGGGTGCAGGGGTGCTTGCTGCCAGGGAAGGGAGTGACGCTTGTTAGAGAGAGAGGGAGGGGAGGTGAGAAGGCTTTCCGAGGGGGAAAGAGAGGAAGCTTGTAAGAGAGTAAGATCGAAATTATGTCTTGCTTCTGCCGTTTAGTAAAGTGTTTGCGAGGTGAAAGACAAACAACGCGAGAATATAATAAGAAAAAGTGGGAAAACAGTGAACAGTGTACAGAAAACAACAAAGTCCAAAGAAAAGAGGCAGACTGAAAGAAAAAACGAAAGAAAAAAATGAATAAGCTTCAAGATAAAAAGAAATGTCTCAAAAAGAAAGTCATGAATGATGACACATGTTTTCTCAGAATATACTGTGTCATGGAGACCAAAATGTATAATTTATAGAAGCGTTATCTTGCGTAATACTAACGTTTAAAAAAAATCCTTATTCGTTAGGTGAAGAATAAAGAAATAAAACGAAAACGACTAAAAGCTAAAATATTGGGTATCCTCGTGGGCAGGTTTAGCTGTGTTGTAGTCAAGGAAAGCTGAGTGATAGCTTCAGCTCAGTCGTTGCTGCTAGTGGTGGTGGTGGTGGTGCTGCTGGTTGGTGCTGCTGCTGCTGGTACTGCTGCTGCTGGTTGGTGCTGCTGCTGCTGGTACTGCTGCTGCTGGTTGGTGCTGCTGCTGTTGGTACTGCTGCTGCTGGTTGGTGCTGCTGCTGCTGGTACTGCTGCTGCTGGTTGGTGCTGCTGCTGTTGGTACTGCTGCTGCTGGTTGGTGCTGCTGCTGCTGGTACTGCTGCTGCTGGTTGGTGCTGCTGCTGTTGGTACTGCTGCTGCTGGTTGGTACTGCTGCTGCTGGTTGGTGCTGCTGCTGCTGGTACTGCTGCTGCTGGTTGGTGCTGCTGCTGCTGGTACTGCTGCTGCTGGTTGGTGCTGCTGCTGCTGGAAGTCAATGCAGAGGGAATATTTTCGAGAGCTCTGAGAAGGTTGTTATTGGTAAGCGATTGTTTGTCTGTGTCAGTCATGTGTGTGTGTGTGTACTCACCTAGTTGTGGTTGCAAGAGTCGAGTCACAGCTACTGGTCCCGCCTCTTCACTGGCCGCTACTAGGTCACTCTTCCTGCTCCATGAACTTCATCATACCTCTTCTTAAAGCTGTGTATGGATCCTTCCTCCGCTGCATCACTTCCCAAACTATTCCACTTCCTGACAACTCTATGACTGAAGAAATACTTCCTAACATCCCTGTGATTCATCTGAGTCTTCAACTTCCAATTGCGATCCCTTGTTGCTGTGTCCCATCTCTGGAACATCCTGTCTCTGTCCACCTTGTCAATTCCTCTCAGTATTTTATATGTCGTTATCATATCCCCGCCTATCTCTCCTGTCCTCCAGTGTCGTCAGGTCGATTTCCCTTAACCTCCCCTCGTAGGACATCCCCCTTAGCTCCGGGACTAGTCTTGTTGCAAACCTTTGTACTTTCTCTAATTTCCTTACGTGCTTGGCTAGGTGTGGGTTCCAAACTGGTACTGCATACTCCAATATGGGCCTGACAAACACGGTGTATAGGGTCCTGAACGATTCCTTACTGAGATGTCGGAATGCTATTCTTAGGTTTGCTAGGCGCCCATATGCTGCAGCAGTTATTTGGTTGATGTGCGCCTCAGGAGATGTACCCGGTATTTTACTCACCCCAAGATCTTTTTCCTTAAGTGAGGTTGGCAGTCTTTGGCCACCTAGACTATACTCTGTCTGCGGTCTTCTTTGTCATTCCCCGATCCTCATGACTTTGCAATTGGCAGGGTTAAATTCAAGGAGCCAGTTGTTGGACCAGGTTTGTAGCCTGTCTAGGTTTCTTTGTAGTCTTGTCTGATCCTCATCCGATTTAATTCTCCTCATTAACTTCACATCATCTGCAAACAGGGATACTTCTGAGTCTATCCCTTCCGTCATGTCATTCACATATACCAAAAACAGCACAGGTCCTAGGACTGACCCCTGTGGAACCCCGTTCGTCACAGGCGCCCAATCTGACACCTCGTCACATACCATGACTCGTTGTTGCCTCCCTGTCAGGTATTCTCTGATCCATTGCAGTGCCTTACATGAATGATCCTCTAGCTTCTGCATTAATCTCTTGCGAGGAACTGTGTCAAAGGTCTTCTTGCAGTCCAAGAAAATGCAATTTATCCACCTCTCTCTCTCGTGTCTTACTTCTGTCACCTTGTCATAAAACTCCAGTAGGTTTGTGACACAGAATTTTCCTTCCCTGAAAACATGCTGATTGTCATAAGCTTTTTTTCTTTCTAGGTGCTCCACCACTCTCCTCCTGATAATCTTCTCCATGAATTTGCATACTATACACGTCAGTGACACAGGTCTGTAGTTTAATGCCTCGTGTCTGTCTCCTTTCTTAAAACCTGGGACTACATTTGCTATCTTCCATATCTCAGGTAGTTGACCAGTTTCAGTGTATGTGTTGAAAACTTTTGTTAGTGACACACACAGCATCTCTACTCCCTCTCTAAGGACCCACGGAGAGATGTCCGGTCCCACCGCCTTTGAGGTATCAAGTTCACATTGCAGCTTCTTCACCTCCTCGGTTGTGTGTATTTCACCCAGCACTTGTTGGTGTACCTCCCTATTCTGACTTCCTGGAGTCCTTCCTTTCTGCACTGCAAATACCTCTGTAAATCTCATGTTGAGCTCCTCACATACTTCTTGGCCTTTTCTTGTGAACTCCCCACCTTCCTTCCTCAGCCTGATTACCTGGTCCTTGACTGTTTTCCTCGTGATGTGGCTATACAACAGTTTCGGGTTAGACTTGACTTTCGATGCTATGTCATTTTCGTGTTGTCGCTGAGCCTCCCTTCTTATCTGTGCATATTCGTTTCTGGCTTTTTGGCTAATCTCTTGATTTTCCTGGGTCCTTTGTCATCTGTACTTTTTCGATTCTCTAGTGCACTTAGTTTTTGCCTCCCTACACTTTTGGGTGAACCAAGGACTCGTTCTGGTCTTCCCATTATTTCTATTGCCCTTAGGAACAAACCTCTCCTCTGCCTTCTTGCATTTTGTTGTCACGTGTGTGTGTGTGTGTGTGTGTGTGTGTGCTGTCGTGTACACAACAAGGCTGTCTACAGAAACACAAGTGCACGAAGCTACATACATAGCCATAAGCTACATACATACTTATGTGTACACGTACTTACACACACACAGGGCTAGGACTGTGACTGTTCCTACAAGCACAAACAGGTTAATACACACACACAGGGCTAGGACTGTGACTGTTCCTACAAGCACAAACAGGTTAATACACACACACAGGGCTAGGACTGTGACTGTCCCTACAAGCACAAACAGGTTAATACACACACACAGTGCTAGGACTGTGACTGTCCCTACAAGCACAAACAGTTTAGTACACACACACAGTGCTAGGACTGTGACTGTTCCTACAAGCACAAACAGTTTAGTACACACACACACAGTGCTAGGAGTGTGACTGTTCCTACAAGCACAAACAGTTTAGTACACACACACAGTGCTAGGAGTGTGACTGTTCCTACAAGCACAAACAGTTTAGTACACACACACAGTGCTAGGACTGTGACTGTTCCTACAAGCACAAACAGTTTAGTACACACACACAGTGCTAGGAGTGTGACTGTTCCTACAAGCACAAACAGTTTAGTACACACACACAGTGCTAGGAGTGTGACTGTTCCTACAAGCACAAACAGTTTAGTACACACACACAGTGCTAGGACTGTGACTGTTCCTACAAGCACAAACAGTTTAGTACACACACACAGTGCTAGGACTGTGACTGTTCCTACAAGCACAAACAGTTTAGTACACACACACAGTGCTAGGAGTGTGACTGTCCCTACAAACACAAACAGTTTAGTACACACACACAGTGCTAGGACTGTGCCCCTACAAGCACAAACAGTTTAGTACACACACACAGTGCTAGGACTGTGCCCCTACAAGCACAAACAGTTTAGTAGACACACACTAGCATGTGTATACCAGCTTCCAAAAGGTAACTTTTACATTTTCATAGCCACTTATTTCAAGTTTGTTTGAACATTTCCTGACTGACGTTAACACTGACGTTAACACTGACGTTAACACTGACGTTAACACTGACGTTAACACTGACGTTAACACTGACGTTAACACTGACGTTAACACTGACGTTAACACTGACGTTAACACTGACGTTAACACTGAAAGACTAACGAGAACAATTTATATATGTTTGCCCATCCTGTGATATACCTATGACAGGTCTATTGACTGCATGTTCAACCAGGCTGTAGCTGCTAACAGCCAGCTGGTCCCACATAGCCATCATAGCCTGCTTGATCATGAGGTAATAACTCAGTTTTTCCCTGATCATCCATTTCTCATTTCTGCTCAAAATTTCCAATCTCAATTAGGACAGTTTTTTCCCCACGTTTAAATTATTGTTTATATTATAGTCATATGGAGTGCTAAACCCGTGTAGGTCATTTAGCACGAGGGGTAGTGGAGGCTCGACCCTCCCTCCGCTAACAGAGAAACAGAGTCCATGCAATTTAACACTGTCTTCACTGTTATTATTATTATTATTATTATTATTATTATTATTATTATTATTATTATTATTATTATTATTATTATTTGAAGGTTTAAAACCCGTGTAGGATATTCAGCGTTTCTAGTGGTGGAGGTTCGATCCTCTGTCCGGTCATCTGGCAGACATACTACTTAACAAGAATGAAGAAACACTGCAGGAGACCTACTGGCCCGTGATGCTAAAGGAGGTTCAACTCACACCCACCCATGTACCCGTTCAACCTATATTTAAAGCTACCTTGGGAGTTTGTTCCACTCACCTACAACTATATTGCCAGGCCACTGCGTCCACATATCCGTTGTAAATCAAAATTTGTCCAGCTTGAATGCGGTGCTGCGAGTGCAGCTCCTCTTGGGGCCTCTCTCTCAGGGGTTACATTAAAAGTTCACATTCACTCTTGAAATATATATAACACAACCCCGTGCAACGAGCACAGTGTGCAACGGAATCTGCAACAAGTCTGCAACACAGACATACACTCAATTTCATGAGTGCTGTGTCGGACAGTGAGGCAAAAATAATTTACGAACCAAGTTGAATATTTCACTGATGAAACCTAGTAATATACACGAGTGGAAATTTCGTAAGTTGCATTTTTTTCAATAGTGTTTTGTAACTGGAATCCTGCTCTGAGTGGTTTATAATATCATAATCCATAGACATCATCAGATGACATCGGATAATAACACCTCTGACTTCGTCGTAAGTCATGTTAATGTCACGTCGGCTTTGTGGATGTAACATGTGTTATGAGAGAGAAAAATCTCATCACACAACCATAGACGCTGAATACATTTCACGCGCATTTTCTTACATGTATACGAAATGCATTCGATATTAGAGGTAAAATTAACGTCAAGTAAAATGCTGCACATCACAATATTCTTGGAACAATGGTAATACAATCATCTTAACTAATAAGACACATTTGCAGCACTAATAAATCTGAGGGAGTCTTCTCAGTACAGACAACCAGCTGTTACACAGTGTCTTATTCGTCAACTTTGCTAACGTATCTTGTTAATTTCTCTTATTTAACTTAGTCAAATATTGAACCTCTTTTTTTAAAGCAGCAAAAATATTGAAATACCTCCCGGTATACAGAGTGACTGGAAGGGCTGGAATACGGTTAATTACCATGCTAATTACCGAGCACGCCAGCTGACCGCACCACAAATTAATTGCCTCTAATGACATCAAGGTCACAGGATTATTTATATATATATATATATATATATATATATATATATATATATATATATATATATATATATATATATATATATATATATAGTAGAGTTATTATTGAAAGAATTAGGAGTAAGACAGAGAGTATATGGATAGCAGATGAACAAGGAGGCTTTTGGAAGAGTAGGGGGTGTGTAGACCAAGTGTTTACAGTGAAACATGTAGGTGAACAGTATTTATATAAGAGTGAAGAGGGTTTTGTGGCATTTATGGATTTGGAAAAAGCGTATGACAGGGTGGATAGAGGGGCAATGTGGCAGATGTTGCATGTATATGAAATACACTTGCAACATATGCCACATCTGTTGTGAAGAGTTCTTATGATGATAGTGAGGCTCAGGTTAGAGTATGTAGGAGAGAGGGAGATTATTTCCCAGTAAAAGTAGGCCTTAGACAAGAATGTGTGATGTCACCATGGTCGTTCAGTATATTTATACATGGGGTTGTAAGAGAAGTGAATGCTCGGGTGTTGGCAAGAGGTGTGGGGTTAAAAGATAAAGAATCTAACACAAAGTGGGAGTTGTCACAGTTGCTCTTTGCTGATGACACTGTGTTTTTGGGAGATTCTGAAGAGAAGTTGCAAAGGTTGGTAGATGAGTTTGGTAGGGTGTGTAAAATGAGAAAATTAAAAGTGAATATAGGAAAGAGTAAGGCGATGAGGATAACAAAAAAATTAGGTAACGAAAGATTGGATATCAGATTGGAGGGAGAGAGTATGGACGAGGTGAATGTATTCAGATATTTAGGAGTGGACGTGTCAGCAGATGGGTCTATGAAAGATGAGGTGAATCATAAAAATGATGAAGGGAAAAAGGTGATTAGTGCACTTAGGAGTCTGTGGAGACAAAGAATTTTGCCCATAGAAGCAAAGAGGGGAATGTATGAGAGTATAGTTATACCAACACTCATATGGGTTCGAAGCATGGGTGGTGGATGTTGTAACAAGCGCGATGCGCTACTCTTAAGGATCGTATGGTCCAGTGGATTAATGCGTCATGTGTTTTCGCCCACCATGAGGCAGGCCAGAGCAGCATGGGTTCGAGTCCTTGGCTAGTGCAGTGTTGTTATTGATCAATACCACTCGTTCGTGGTCACAATAATATATATGGTGTATGATGTATGTCTCTCGGTGTATATACAGCTTAATGTGTCTCTCGGTGCGTATACAGCGTGATGTGTATGTCTCTCCATATATATACACCTAGAGCTTGTTTTAATCCGTATTATATGGAATAAAGTATTCTTGCATGTAAGTGAGCAGGTGAGACAGCGTAAATGACCCTCAAGTTGTAAGCTGAAGGCCTCGGTCAGAAGATGACCAAAAGCTCCATATGTGTGTCATTATATGGCTAAGACCCCCACCAGGACACACTTGTCCTGTTTCCTGGCAAACATTATACCTACCTATGATAGGTTGTAAACCCCCCATTGACCTGTTAACTGTCATTTACAGCGATGAGTCTAACAGCAGCTGTGCGCTGAGGTACGATGGCTCTCCACGCGCTGCTAGATCACCACCAGCGTCAACTACCAGGTAGACAGTCAATTCATGTCTATTTTCACTACACTGCCGAAGAGCAGAGATGTATTTAACTCGACACTCCCACTGATGCAGGGAATGAAGGGATAATACAGTTTTGTAATGCAGAGTGCGTCATGCCATCTAATATTCCTAGTGGAACAAGAAAAATGTCAGCAGTATATAATGTTAGGTGAGAGCAGCAGCACCGTCGGGTGTATATCAGTGCCTCATGACCTGGCACTCACGGTGACACAACCATACCCATCTATTTGGAGATTCTGTTCCTCTCAGTGTTGACTGCCTCTCTTAGGGCCTCAGCAACGACTTCTCAGTGCTGACTCCTTCTCTCAGGGCCTCAGCAACGACCTTTCAGTGTTGACTGCCCCTCTCTCAGGGCCTCACAACGACCTCTCAGTGCTGACTGCCTCTTTCTCTCAGGTCCTCAGCCACGACCTCTGTGCTGACTGCCTCTCTCTCAGGGCCTCAGCAACGACCTCTGTGCTGACTGCCTCTCTCTCAGGTCCTCAGCCACGACCTCTGTGCTGACTGCCTCTCTCTCAGGGCCTCAGCAACGACCTCTGTGCTGACTGCCTCTCTCTCAGGTCCTCAGCCACGACCTCTGTGCTGACTGCCCCTCTCTCAGGGCCTCGGCAACGACGTCTGTGCTGACTGCCTCTCTCTCTCAGGTCCTCAGCCACGACCTCTGTGCTGACTGCCCCTCTCTCAGGGCCTCAGCAACGACCTCTGTGCTGACTGCCTCTCTCTCTCAGGTCCTCAGCCACGACCTCTGTGCTGACTGCCCCTCTCTCAGGGCCTCGGACACGACCTCTCAGTGCTGACTGCCTCCCTCTCAAGGCCTCAGCAACGACCTCTCATTGTTTACTGCCTCTCTCAGGAGCAGCCTGGAAGAGGTAGTAAGTACTACCACCGCAAGTGGTGATAGCAGACACCGCCACCACTGGTGGTGCTAGCAAGCACCACCAGTGGTGGTGCTTCATTTTCTACAAATATTGACCTTGGCATCACGACAAATAAATATACTGCCATGAATGTTTTTACAAAATAAACAGAAATACTGTCGTAAATTAACACTTTTGTATTTCAAATATATATATTTAATTTCAGCATAAATATTTGCTACTTGATCAAAATTATTTTTTATATTTTACTTTTAACATTAGTTATGTCAATTTTTTTTTATTTTTTGCTGTAGTTCTTTTCCATAAAAAGTAAATAGGCAATAAATTGTAATTATATCGGAGCATCATATAAATTATAACTTCAATGGCTCGTTTTCTCGTGGTTAATGTTTATGGTGAGTGAGACGAGCAGTTGATGCTGCTCTGTTGGTGGTCGTCCCTTGTGTCTGTTGGTGGTCGTCCCTTGTGTCTGTTGGTGGTCGTCCCTTGTGTCTGTTGGTGGTCGTCCCTTGTGTCTGTTGGTGGTTGTCCCTTGTGTCTGTTGGTGGTCGTCCCTTGTGTCTGTTGGTGGTCGTCCCTTGTGTCTGTTGATGGTCGTCCCTTGTGTCTGTTGGTGGTCGTCCCTTGTGTCTGTTGGTGGTCGTCCCTTGTGTCTGTTGATGGTCGTCCCTTGTGTCTGTTGGTGGTCGTCCCTTGTGTCTGTTGGTGGTCGTCCCTTGTGTCTGTTGATGGTCGTCCCTTGTGTCTGTTGGTGGTCGTCCCTTGTGTCTGTTGGTGGTCGTCCCTTGTGTCTGTTGGTGGTCGTCCCTTGTGTCTGTTGGTGGTTGTCCCTTGTGTCTGTTGGTGGTCGTCCCTTGTGTCTGTTGGTGGTCGTCCCTTGTGTCTGTTGGTGGTTGTCCCTTGTGTCTGTTGGTGGTTGTCCCTTGTGTTGTGTCTGTTGATGGTCGTCCCTTGTGTCTGTTGATGGTCGTCCTTTGTGTCTGTTGGTGGTTGTCCCTTGTGTCTGTTGGTGGTCGTCCCTTGTGTCTGTTGATGGTTGTCCCTTGTGTCTGTTGGTGGTCGTCCCTTGTGTCTGTTGGTGGTCGTCCCTTGTGTCTGTTGGTGGTCGTCCCTTGTGTCTGTTGGTGGTCGTCCCTTGTGTCTGTTGGTGGTTGTCCCTTGTGTCTGTTGATGGTCGTCCCTTGTGTCTGTTGATGGTCGTCCCTTGTGTCTGTTGGTGGTCGTCCCTTGTGTCTGTTGGTGGTCGTCCCTTGTGTCTGTTGATGGTTGTCCCTTGTGTCTGTTGGTGGTCGTCCCTTGTGTCTGTTGGTGGTCGTCCCTTGTGTCTGTTGGTGGTCGTCCCTTGTGTCTGTTGGTGGTCGTCCCTTGTGTCTGTTGGTGGTTGTCCCTTGTGTCTGTTGATGGTCGTCCCTTGTGTCTGTTGATGGTCGTCCCTTGTGTCTGTTGGTGGTCGTCCCTTGTGTCTGTTGGTGGTCGTCCCTTGTGTCTGTTGATGGTTGTCCCTTGTGTCTGTTGGTGGTCGTCCCTTGTGTCTGTTGGTGGTCGTCCCTTGTGTCTGTTGGTGGTCGTCCCTTGTGTCTGTTGGTGGTTGTCCCTTGTGTCTGTTGGTGGTTGTCCCTTGTGTCTGTTGGTGGTCGTCCCTTGTGTCTGTTGGTGGTCGTCCCTTGTGTCTGTTGGTGGTCGTCCCTTGTGTCTGTTGGTGGTCGTCCCTTGTGTCTGTTGGTGGTCGTCCCTTGTGTCTGTTGGTGGTTGTCCCTTGTGTCTGTTGGTGGTTGTCCCTTGTGTCTGTTGGTGGTCGTCCCTTGTGTCTGTTGGTGGTCGTCCCTTGTGTCTGTTGGTGGTCGTCCCTTGTGTCTGTTGGTGGTCGTCCCTTGTGTCTGTTGGTGGTCGTCCCTTGTGTCTGTTGGTGGTCGTCCCTTGTGTCTGTTGGTGGTCGTCCCTTGTGTCTGTTGGTGGTCGTCCCTTGTGTCTGTTGGTGGTTGTCCCTTGTGTCTGTTGGTGGTTGTCCCTTGTGTCTGTTGGTGGTCGTCCCTTGTGTCTGTTGGTGGTCGTCCCTTGTGTCTGTTGGTGGTCGTCCCTTGTGTCTGTTGGTGGTCGTCCCTTGTGTCTGTTGGTGGTCGTCCCTTGTGTCTGTTGGTGGTTGTCCCTTGTGTCTGTTGGTGGTTGTCCCTTGTGTCTGTTGGTGGTCGTCCCTTGTGTCTGTTGATGGTCGTCCCTTGTGTCTGTTGATGGTCGTCCCTTGTGTCTGTTGGTGGTCGTCCCTTGTGTCTGTTGGTGGTCGTCCCTTGTGTCTGTTGATGGTTGTCCCTTGTGTCTGTTGGTGGTCGTCCCTTGTGTCTGTTGGTGGTCGTCCCTTGTGTCTGTTGGTGGTCGTCCCTTGTGTCTGTTGGTGGTTGTCCCTTGTGTCTGTTGGTGGTTGTCCCTTGTGTCTGTTGGTGGTCGTCCCTTGTGTCTGTTGGTGGTCGTCCCTTGTGTCTGTTGGTGGTCGTCCCTTGTGTCTGTTGGTGGTCGTCCCTTGTGTCTGTTGGTGGTCGTCCCTTGTGTCTGTTGGTGGTTGTCCCTTGTGTCTGTTGGTGGTTGTCCCTTGTGTCTATTGGTGGTCGTCCCTTGTGTCTGTTGGTGGTCGTCCCTTGTGTCTGTTGGTGGTCGTCCCTTGTGTCTGTTGGTGGTCGTCCCTTGTGTCTGTTGGTGGTCGTCCCTTGTGTCTGTTGGTGGTCGTCCCTTGTGTCTGTTGGTGGTCGTCCCTTGTGTCTGTTGGTGGTTGTCCCTTGTGTCTGTTGGTGGTTGTCCCTTGTGTCTGTTGGTGGTCGTCCCTTGTGTCTGTTGGTGGTCGTCCCTTGTGTCTGTTGGTGGTCGTCCCTTGTGTCTGTTGGTGGTCGTCCCTTGTGTCTGTTGGTGGTCGTCCCTTGTGTCTGTTGGTGGTTGTCCCTTGTGTCTGTTGGTGGTTGTCCCTTGTGTCTGTTGGTGGTCGTCCCTTGTGTCTGTTGGTGGTCGTCCCTTGTGTCTGTTGGTGGTCGTCCCTTGTGTCTGTTGGTGGTCGTCCCTTGTGTCTGTTGGTGGTCGTCCCTTGTGTCTGTTGGTGGTCGTCCCTTGTGTCTGTTGGTGGTCGTCCCTTGTGTCTGTTGGTGGTCGTCCCTTGTGTCTGTTGGTGGTCGTCCCTTGTGTCTGTTGGTGGTCGTCCCTTGTGTATGTTGGTGGTCGTCCCTTGTGTCTGTTGGTGGTCGTCCCTTGTGTCTGTTGGTGGTCGTCCCTTGTGTCTGTTGGTGGTCGTCCCTTGTGTCTGTTGGTGGTCGTCCCTTGTGTCTGTTGGTGGTCGTCCCTTGTGTCTGTTGGTGGTTGTCCCTTGTGTCTGTTGGTGGTCGTCCCTTGTGTCTGTTGGTGGTCGTCCCTTGTGTCTGTTGGTGGTCGTCCCTTGTGTCTGTTGGTGGTCGTCCCTTGTGTCTGTTGGTGGTCGTCCCTTGTGTCTGTTGGTGGTCGTCCCTTGTGTCTGTTGGTGGTCGTCCCTTGTGTCTGTTGATGGTTGTCCCTTGTGTCTGTTGGTGGTTGTCCCTTGTGTCTGTTGGTGGTTGTCCCTTGTGTCTGTTGATGGTCGTCCCTTGTGTCTGTTGGTGGTTGTCCCTTGTGTCTGTTGATGGTTGTCCCTTGTGTCTGTTGGTGGTCGTCCCTTGTGTCTGTTGGTGGTTGTCTCTTGTGTCTGTTGGTGGTCGTCCCTTGTGTCTGTTGGTGGTTGTCTCTTGTGTCTGTTGGTGGTCGTCCCTTGTGTCTGTTGGTGGTCGTCCCTTGTGTCTGTTGATGGTTGTCCCTTGTGTCTGTTGGTGGTCGTCGATTGTGTCTGTTGGTGGTCGTCCTTTGTGTCTGTTGATGGTTGTCCCTTGTGTCTGTTGATGGTCGTCCCTTGTGTATGTTGGTGGTCGTCCCTTGTGTCTGTTGATGGTTGTCCCTTGTGTCTGTTGATGGTCGTCCCTTGTGTCTGTTGGTGGTCGTCCCTTGTGTCTGTTGGTGGTCGTCCCTTGTGTCTGTTGATGGTTGTCCCTTGTGTCTGTTGATGGTCGTCCCTTGTGTCTGTTGGTGGTCGTCCCTTGTGTCTGTTGGTGGTCGTCCCTTGTGTCTGTTGATGGTTGTCCCTTGTGTCTGTTGATGGTTGTCCCTTGTGTCTGTTGGTGGTCGTCCCTTGTGTCTGTTGATGGTTGTCCCTTGTGTCTGTTGATGGTCGTCCCTTGTGTCTGTTGGTGGTCGTCCCTTGTGTCTGTTGGTGGTCGTCCCTTGTGTCTGTTGATGGTCGTCCCTTGTGTCTGTTGGTGGTCGTCCCTTGTGTCTGTTGGTGGTCGTCCCTTGTGTCTGTTGGTGGTCGTCCCTTGTGTCTGTTGGTGGTCGTCCCTTGTGTCTTGGTGGTCGTCCCCTGTGTCTGTTGATGGTCGTCCCTTGTGTCTCTTGGTGGTCGTCGCTTGTCTGTTGATGGTCGTCCCTTGTGTCTGTTGATGGTTGTCCCTTGTGTCTGTTGGTGGTCGTCCCTTGTGTCTGTTGATGGTCGTCCCTTGTGTCTGTTGGTGGTCGTCCCTTGTGTCTGTTTGTGGTCGTCCCTTGTGTCTGTTGGTGGTCGTCCCTTGTGTCTGTTGGTGGTCGTCCCTTGTGTCTGTTGGTGGTCGTCCCTTGTGTCTTGGTGGTCGTCCCCTGTGTCTGTTGATGGTCGTCCCTTGTGTCTCTTGGTGGTCGTCGCTTGTCTGTTGATGGTCGTCCCTTGTGTCTGTTGATGGTTGTCCCTTGTGTCTGTTGGTGGTCGTCCCTTGTGTCTGTTGATGGTCGTCCCTTGTGTCTGTTGGTGGTCGTCCCTTGTGTCTGTTGGTGGTCGTCCCTTGTGTCTGTTGGTGGTCGTCCCTTGTGTTGTGTCTGTTGGTGGTCGTCCCTTGTGTCTGTTGATGGTTGTCCCTTGTGTCTGTTGGTGGTCGTCCCTTGTGTCTGTTGGTGGTCGTCCCTTGTGTCTGTTGGTGGTCGTCCCTTGTGTTGTGTCTGTTGGTGGTCGTCGCTTGTGTCTGTTGGTGGTCGTCCCTTGTGTCTGTTGATGGTCGTCGCTTGTGTCTGTTGATGGTCGTCCCTTGTGCCTGTTGGTGGTTGTCCCTTGTGTCTGTTGATGGTCGTCCCTTGTGTCTGTTGGTGGTCGTACCTTGTGTCTGTTGATGGTCGTCGCTTGTGTCTGTTGATGGTCGTCCCTTGTGTCTATTGGTGGTCGTCCCTTGTGTCTGTTGGTGGTCGTCCCTTGTGTCTGTTGGTGGTCGTCCCTTGTGTCTGTTGATGGTCGTCCCTTGTGTCTGTTGGTGGTCGTCCCTTGTGTCTGTTGGTGGTCGTCCCTTGTGTCTGTTGATGGTCGTCGCTTGTGTCTGTTGGTGGTCGTCATTTGTGTCTGTTGGTGGTCGTCCCTTGTGTCTGTTGGTGATCGTCCCTTGTGTTGTGTCTGTTGGTGGTCGTCCCTTGCGTCTGTTGATGGCCGTCCCTTGTGTCTGTTGGTGGTCGTCCCTTGTGTCTGTTGATGGTCGTTCCTTGTGTTTGTTAGTGGTCGTTCCTTGTGTCTGTTGATGGTCGTCCCTTGTGTCTGTTGGTGGTCGTCCCTTGTGTTGTGTCTGTTGGTGGTCGTCGCTTGTGTCTGTTGGTGGTCGTCCCTTGTGTCTGTTGGTGGTCGTCTCTTGTGTCTGTTGATGGTCGTCCCTTGTGTCTGTTGGTGGTCGTCCCTTGTCTTGTGTCTGTTGGTGGTCGTCGCTTGTGTCTTGGTGGTCGTCCCTTGTGTCTGTTGGTGGTCGTCCCTTGTGTCTGTTGATGGTCGTCCCTTGTGTCTGTTGGTGGTCGTCCCTTGTGTCTGTTGGTGGTCGTCTCTTGTGTCTGTTGGTGGTCGTCCCTTGTGTCTGTTGGTGGTCGTCTCTTGTGTCTGTTGGTGGTCGTCCCTTGTGTCTGTTGGTGGTCGTCCCTTGTGTCTGTTGATGGTCGTCCTTTGTGTCTGTTGATGGTCGTCCCTTGTGTTGTGTCTGTTGGTGGTCGTCCCTTGTGTCTGTTGGCGGTCGTCTCTTGTGTCTGTTGGTGGTCGTCCCTTGTGTCTGTTGGTGGTCGTCTCTTGTGTCTGTTGGTGGTCGTCCCTTGTGTCTGTTGATGGTCGTCCTTTGTGTCTGTTGATGGTCGTCCCTTGTGTTGTGTCTGTTGGTGGTCGTCGCTTGTGTCTGTTGGTGGTCGTCCCTTGTGTCTGTTGGTGTTCGTCTCTTGTGTCTGTTGGTGGTCGTCCCTTGTGTCTGTTGATGGTCGTCCTTTGTGTCTGTTGATGGTCGTCCCTTGTGTTGTGTCTGTTGGTGGTCGTCCCTTGTGTCTGTTGGCGGTCGTACCTTGTGTCTGTTGGTGGTCGTCCCTTGTGTCTGTTGGTGGTCGTCCCTTGTGTTGCGTCTGTTGGTGGTCGTCGCTTGTGTCTGTTGGTGGTCGTCCCTTGTGTTGCGTCTGTTGGTGGTCGTCGCTTGTGTCTGTTGGTGATCGTCCCTTGTGTTGTGTCTGTTGGTGGTCGTCCCTTGTGTCTGTTGGCGGTCGTACCTTGTGTCTGTTGGTGGTCGTCCCTTGTGTCTGTTGGTGGTCGTCCCTTGTGTTGCGTCTGTTGGTGGTCGTCGCTTGTGTCTGTTGGTGATCGTCCCTTGTGTTGTGTCTGTTGGTGGTCGTCGCTTGTGTCTGTTGGTGGTCGTCCCTTGTGTCTGTTGGTGGTCGTCTCTTGTGTCTGTTGATGGTCGTCCCTTGTGTCTGTTGGTGGTCGTCCCTTGTCTTGTGTCTGTTGGTGGTCGTCGCTTGTGTCTGTTGGTGGTCGTCCCTTGTGTCTGTTGGTGGTCGTCCCTTGTGTCTGTTGGTGGTCGTCCCTTGTGTCTGGTGGTGGTCGTCCCTTGAGTCTGTTGGTGGTCGTCCCTTGTGTCTGTTGGTGGTCGTCGCTTGTGTTGCGTCTGTTGGTGGTCGTCCCTTGTGTCTGTTGGTGGTCGTCCCTTGTGTCTGTTGGTGGTCGTCCCTTGTGTCTGTTGGTGGTCATCCCTTGTGTTGCGTCTGTTGGTGGTCGTCCCTTGTGTCTGTTAGTGGTCATCCCTTGTGTTGTGTCTGTTGGTGGTCGTCCCTTGTGTCTGTTGGTGGTCGTCCCTTGTGTTGTTTCTGTTGGTGGTCGTGGCTTGTGTTGTGTCTGTTGGTGGTCGTCGCTTGTGCTGTCTGTTGGTGGTCGTGGCTTGTGTTGTCTGTTGGTGGTCGTCGCTTGTGTTGTGTCTGTTGGTGGTCGTGGCTTGTGTTGTCTGTTGGTGGTCTTCCCTTGTGTTGTGTCTGTTGGTGGTCGTCGCTTGTGTTGTTTCTGTTGGTGGTCTTCCCTTGTGTTGGGTCTGTTGGTGGTCGTCGCTTGTGTTGTTTCAGTTGGTGGTCGTCCCTTGTGTTGCTTCTGTTGGTGGCCGTCGCTTGTGTTGCTTCTGTTGGTGGTCTTCTCTTGTGTTGGGTCTGTTGGTCGTCGTCCCTTGTGTTGTTTCTGTTGGTGGTCGTCCCTTGTGTTGCTTCTGTTGGTGGTCTTCCCTTGTGTTGTGTCTGTTGGTGGTCGTCCCTTGTGTTGTTTCTGTTGGTGGTCTTCCCTTGTGTTGGGTCTGTTGGTGGTCGTCGCTTGTGTTGTTTCAGTTGGTGGTCGTCCCTTGTGTTGCTTCTGTTGGTGGTCGTCGCTTTTGTTGTGTCTGTTGGTTGTCGTCCCTTGTGTCTGTTGGTGGTAGTCCCTTGTGTTGTTTCTGTTGGTGGCCGTCCCTTGTGTTGTGTCTGTTGGTGGTCGTCTTTTGTGTTGTCTATTGTTGGTGGTCGTCATTTGTGTTGTATCTGTTGGTGGTCGTCCCTTGTGTTGTGTCTGTTGGTGGTCGTCCCTTGTGTTGTTGGTCGGTTGTGTTGTTTCTGTTGTGGTCCCTTGTTCTGTGTGTGTTGCTGTTGATCACTTGTGCAGCGCCTGTTGCTTTTGTCTCGCGCAGCACCCGTTGCTGTTGCTGTTTTCTAGTGCAGTGCCCGTTGCTGTTGTCTTGTGCGGTATCTGCTATTCTTGCTGTTTCTGTGGCAGTTTGAATATGCTGTTTCTGTTGCTGTTGTTGAACGGTTCCTGTTCAGCAATATACGATACTCTTGTAATTGATATTCATCACTTCAATATAATACTGTTAATCTACAGAGCTGTCAAGCGACCAGCCGCCATCTATCCGGCTGAGCTCCACGATAGACATATATACGTGTAAACGTGAGTATTAATGATCACAACAGTATCGTTAATTCTCACAACAATCCCGTTATTTCTCAACAACATCGTTAATTCTCAAAAAAACAGTTCCGTTAACTCTCACAACAGTCCCGTTCATTTTCGTATTAGTCCCGTTAGTTTTGGTATCGATGCTACCGTTGCTGAACCTCGCATGATTTCTCTCTCTCTCTCTCTCTCTCTCTCTCTCTCTCTCTCTCTCTCTCTCTCTCTCTCTCTCTCTCTCATCTACAAGATGTCTCCCCTCTCATAAAAGACTTTACTCCCACTTAACCAGGATCTACTATATACCCTCACTTTTTTCTGCTATCCTCCTGCGATATCCACTTTTCCCTGCTATCCTCCTGCGATATCCACTTTTCCCTGCTATCCTCCTGCGATATCCACTTTTCCCTGCTATCCTCCTGCGATATCCACTTTTCCCTGCTATCCTCCTGCGATATCCACTTTTCCCTGCTATCCTCCTGCGATATCCACTTTCCCTGCTATCCTCCTGCGATATCCACTTTCCCCTGCTATCCTCCTGCGATATCCACTTTTCCCTGCTATCCTCCTGCGATATCCACTTTTCCCTGCTATCCTCCTGCGATATCCACTTTCCCCTGCTATCCTCCTGCGATATCCACTTTCCCCTGCTATCCTCCTGCGATATCCACTTTCCCCTGCTATCCTCCTGCGATATCCACTTTCCCCTGCTATCCTCCTGCGATATCCACTTTCCCCTGCTATCCTCCTGCGATATCCACTTTCCCTGCTATCCTCCTCCGATATCCACTTTTCCCTGCTATCCTCCTGCGATATCCACTTTTCCCTGCTATCCT
This sequence comes from Cherax quadricarinatus, assembly GCF_038502225.1. Lineage (NCBI taxonomy): Eukaryota > Metazoa > Arthropoda > Malacostraca > Decapoda > Parastacidae > Cherax > Cherax quadricarinatus. The sequence goes on from NC_091296.1 coordinate 60,156,646, forward strand.
CCTGCGATATCCACTTTCCCTGCTATCCTCCTGCGATATCCACTTTTCCCTGCTATCCTCCTGCGATATCCACTTTTCCCTGCTATCCTCCTGCGATATCCACTTTCCCCTGCTATCCTCCTGCGATATCCACTTTCCCTGCTATCCTCCTGCGATATCCACTTTCCCTGCTATCCTCCTGCGATATCCACTTTCCCCTGCTATCCTCCTGTGATATCCACTTTTCCCTGCTATCCTCCTGCGATATCCACTTTTCCCTGCTATCCTCCTGCAATATCCACTTTCCCTGCTATCCTCCTGCGATATCCACTTTCTCTGCTATCCTCCTGCGATATCCACTTTCCCTGCTATCCTCCTGCGATATCCACTTTCCCTGCTATCCTCCTGCGATATCCACTTTCCCCTGCTATCCTCCTGCGATATCCACTTTCCCCTGCTATCCTCCTGCGATATCCACTTTCCCTGCTATCCTCCTGCGATATCCACTTTTCCCTGCTATCCTCCTGCGATATCCACTTTTCCCTGCTATCCTCCTGCGATATCCACTTTCCCCTGCTATCCTCCTGCGATATCCACTTTCCCTGCTATCCTCCTGCGATATCCACTTTCCCTGCTATCCTCCTGCGATATCCACTTTCCCCTGCTATCCTCCTGTGATATCCACTTTTCCCTGCTATCCTCCTGCGATATCCACTTTTCCCAGCTATCCTCCTGCAATATCCACTTTCCCTGCTATCCTCCTGCGATATCCACTTTTCCCTGCTATCCTCCTGCGATATCCACTTTTCCCTGCTATCCTCCTGTGATATCCACTTTTCCCTGCTATCCTCCTGCGATATCCACTTTTCCCTGCTATCCTCCTGCGATATCCACTTTCCCTGCTATCCTCCTGCGATATCCACTTTTCCCTGCTATCCTCCTGCGATATCCACTTTCCCCTGCTATCCTCCTGCGATATCCACTTTCCCTGCTATCCTCCTGCGATATCCACTTTCCCCTGCTATCCTCCTGCGATATCCACTTTCCCTGCTATCCTCCTGCAATATCCACTTTCTCTGCTATCTTCCTGCGATATCCACTTTCCCTGCTATCCTCCTGCGATATCCACTTTCCCTGCTATCCTCCTGCGATATCCACTTTCCCTGCTATCCTCCTGCGATATCCACTTTCTCTGCTATCCTCCTGCGATATCCACTTTCCCTGCTATCCTCCTGCGATATCTACTTTCTCTGCTATCCTCCTGCGATATCCACTTTCTCTGCTATCCTCCTGCGATATCCACTTTCCCTGCTATCCTCCTGCGATATCCACTTTCCCTGCTATCCTCCTGCGATATCCACTTTCCCTGCTATCCTCCTGCGATATCCACTTTCCCCTGCTATCCTCCTGCGATATCCACTTTCCCTGCTATCCTCCTGCGATATCCACTTTCCCCTGCTATCCTCCTGCGATATCCACTTTCCCTGCTATCCTCCTGCAATATCCACTTTCTCTGCTATCCTCCTGCGATATCCACTTTCTCTGCTATCCTCCTGCGATATCCACTTTCCCTGCTATCCTGCGATATCCACTCTCCCTGCTATCCTCCTGCGATATCCACTTTCTCTGCTATCCTCCTGCGATATCCACTTTCCCTGCTATCCTCCTGTGATATCCACTTTCCCTGCTATCCTCCTGCGATATCCACTTTCCCCTGCTATCTTCCTGCGATATCCACTTTCCCTGCTATCCTCCTGCTATATCCACTTTCCCTGCTATCCTCCTGCGATATCCACTTTCTCTGCTATCCTCCTGCGATATCCACTTTCTCTGCTATCCTCCTGCGATATCCACTTTCTCTGCTATCCTCCTGCGATATCCACTTTTTCTGCTATCCTCCTGCGATATCCACTTTCTCTGCTATCCTCCTGCGATATCCACTTTCCCCTGCTATCCTCCTGCGATATCCACTTTCTCTGCTATCCTCCTGCGATATCCACTTTCCCTGCTATCCTCCTGCGATATCTACTTTCTCTGCTATCCTCCTGCGATATCCACTTTCTCTGCTATCCTCCTGCGATATCCACTTTCCCTGCTATCCTCCTGCGATATCCACTTTCCCTGCTATCCTCCTGCGATATCCACTTTCCCTGCTATCCTCCTGCGATATCCACTTTCCCCTGCTATCCTCCTGCGATATCCACTTTCCCTGCTATCCTCCTGCGATATCCACTTTCTCTGCTATCCTCCTGCGATATCCACTTTCCCTGCTATCCTCCTGCGATATCCACTTTCCCTGCTATCCTCCTGCGATATCCACTTTCCCTGCTATCCTCCTGCGATATCCACTTTCTCTGCTATCCTCCTGCGATATCCACTTTCCCCTGCTATCCTCCTGCGATATCCACTTTCCCTGCTATCCTCCTGCGATATCCACTTTCCCTGCTATCCTCCTGCGATATCCACTTTCTCTGCTATCCTCCTGCGATATCCACTTTCCCTGCTATCCTCCTGCGATATCCACTTTCCCTGCTATCCTCCTGCGATATCCACTTTCTCTGCTATCCTCCTGCGATATCCACTTTCCCTGCTATCCTCCTGCGATATCCACTTTCCCTGCTATCCTCCTGCGATATCCACTTTCCCTGCTATCCTCCTGCGATATCCACTTTCTCTGCTATCCTCCTGCGATATCCACTTTCCCCTGCTATCCTCCTGCGATATCCACTTTCCCTGCTATCCTCCTGCGATATCCACTTTCCCTGCTATCCTCCTGCGATATCCACTTTCTCTGCTATCCTCCTGCGATATCCACTTTCCCCTGCTATCCTCCTGCGATATCCACTTTCCCTGCTATCCTCCTGCGATATCCACTTTCTCTGCTATCCTCCTGCGATATCCACTTTCCCTGCTATCCTCCTGCGATATCCACTTTCCCTGCTATCCTCCTGCGATATCCACTTTCCCTGCTATCCTCCTGCGATATCCACTTTCTCTGCTATCCTCCTGCGATATCCACTTTCCCTGCTATCCTCCTGCGATATCCACTTTCCCTGCTATCCTCCTGCGATATCCACTTTCCCCTGCTATCCTCCTGCTATATCCACTTTCCCTGCTATCCTCCTGCGATATCCACTTTCCCTGCTATCCTCCTGCGATATCCACTTTCCCCTGCTATCCTCCTGCGATATCCACTTTCTCTGCTATCTTCCTGCGATATCCACTTTCCCTGCTATCCTCCTGCGATATCCACTTTCCCTGCTATCCTCCTGCGATATACACTTTCCCTGCTATCCTCCTGCGATATCCACTTTCTCTGCTATCCTCCTGCGATATCCACTTTCCCTGCTATCCTCCTGCGATATCCACTTTCCCTGCTATCCTCCTGCGATATCCACTTTCCCCTGCTATCCTCCTGCGATATCCACTTTCTCTGCTATCTTCCTGCGATATCCACTTTCCCTGCTATCCTCCTGCGATATCCACTTTCCCTGCTATCCTCCTGCGATATCCACTTTCCCTGCTATCCTCCTGCGATATCCACTTTCTCTGCTATCCTCCTGCGATATCCACTTTCCCTGCTATCCTCCTGCGATATCCACTTTCCCTACTATCCTCCTGCGATATCCACTTTCCCTGCTATCCTCCTGCGATATCCACTTTCCCTGCTATCCTCCTGCGATATCCACTCTATTGTTGTTGTTGTTTTTTTTTTTTTTTTAAGTTCTGCCTCACTTATTCTAAGTGTTTGCTGTTCCCTCTGTTCGGGTTTTTGTCTCTTCCTTTTTTTATTTTGCTCGACTTTCTCTGTTCCTCTCTTCTGTTTTTCCGAGTTTCTGGTTTCGGGAAACCTGTTGTTCTCTGTTACGAAACCACTCACACGCGCATGTGCACTAACTCTGCATACACGAGTGTATGTGCTCGAGATGTACTTACACGAGTGAAGGTGTATAAGATCTGCTTACACAAACATACGTACACAAGGATACATACACAAGCATACGTACACAAGTATACATACACAAGCATACGTACACAAGGATACATACACAAGCATACGCACACAAGGATACATACACAAGCATACGTACACAAGGATACATACACAAGCATACGTACACAAGGATACATACACAAACAAACATATACATACATACATATGCAAGCATATATATAAACATGCACAAACACACATACACAAGTAAACATACACAAAAATGTGCAGCAGCAATACATGACCAACAACAACAAACACATGACCAACAACAACAAACACATGACCAACAACAACAAACACATGACCAACAACAACAAACACATGACCAACAACAACAAACACATGACCAACAACAACAAACACATGACCAACAACAACAAACACATGACCAACAACAACAAACACATGACCAACAACAACAAACACATGACCAACAACAACAAACACATGACCAACAACAACAAACACATGACCAACAACAAACACATGACCAACAACAAACACATGACCAACAACAACAAACACATGACCAACAACAACAAACACATGACCAACAACAACAAACACATGACCAACAACAAACACATGACCAACAACAACAAACACATGACCAACAACAAACACATGACCAACAACAAACACATGACCAACAACAACAAACACATGACCAACAACAAACACATGACCAACAACAACAAACACATGACCAACAACAACAAACACATGACCAACAACAACAAACACATGACCAACAACAACAAACACGTGACCAACAACAAACACATGACCAACAACAAACACGTGACCAACAACAAACACGTGACCAACAACAAACACGTGACCAACAACAAACACATGACCAACAACAAACACGTGACCAACAACAAACACATGACCAACAACAAACACGTGACCAACAACAAACACGTGACCAACAACAAACACGTGACCAACAACAACAAACACATGACCAACAACAAACACATGACCAACAACAACAAACACATGACCAACAACAACAAACACATGACCAACAACAACAAACACATGACCAACAACAACAAACACATGACCAACAACAACAAACACATGACCAACAACAACAAACACGTGACCAACAACAACAAACACATGACCAACAACAACAAACACATGACCAACAACAAACACATGACCAACAACAACAAACACATGACCAACAACAACAAGCACATGACCAACAACAACAAACACGTGACCAACAACAACAAACACATGACCAACAACAAACACATGACCAACAACAACAAACACATGACCAACAACAACAAACACATGACCAACAACAACAAACACGTGACCAACAACAACAAACACATGACCAACAACAAACACATGACCAACAACAACAAACACATGACCAACAACAACAAACACATGACCAACAACAACAAACACATGACCAACAACAACAAACACATGACCAACAACAACAAACACATAACCAACAACAACAAACACATGACCAACAACAACAAACACGTGACCAACAACAACAAACACATGACCAACAACAAACACATGACCAACAACAACAAACACATGACCAACAACAACAAACACATGACCAACAACAAACACATGACCAACAACAAACACATGACCAACAACAAACACATGACCAACAACAACAAACACATGACCAACAACAAACACATGACCAACAACAAACACATGACCAACAACAACAAACACATGACCAACAACAAACACATGACCAACAACAAACACATGACCAACAACAACAAACACATGACCAACAACAAACACATGACCAACAACAACAAACACATGATCAACAACAACAAACACATGACCAACAACAACAAACACATGACCAACAACAAACACATGACCAACAACAAACACATGACCAACAACAGCAAACACATGACCAACAACAACAAACACATGACCAACAACAACAAACACATGACCAACAACAACAAACACATGACCAACAACAAACGCATGACCAACAACAACAAACACATGACCAACAACAACAAACACATGACCAACAACAACACACACATGACCAACAACAACAAACACATGACCAACAACAACAAACACATGACCAACAACAAACACATGACCAACAACAAACACATGACCAACAACAACAAACACATGACCAACAACAACAAACACATGACCAACAACAAACATATGACCAACAACAACAAACACATGACCAACAACAACAAACACATGACCAACAACAACAAACACATGACCAACAACAACAAACACATGACCAACAACAAACACATGACCAACAACAAACACATGACCAACAACAAACACATGACCAACAACAACAAACACATGACCAACAACAACAAACACATGACCAACAACAAACACATGACCAACAACAAACACATGACCAACAACAAACACATGACCAACAACAAACACATGACCAACAACAAACACATGACCAACAACAAACACATGACCAACAACAACAAACACATGACCAACAACAAACACATGACCAACAACAACAACACATGACCAACAACAAACACATGACCAACAACAAACACATGACCAACAACAACAAACACATGACCAACAACAAACACATGACCAACAACAAACACATGACCAACAACAAACACATGACCAACAACAACAAACACATGACCAACAACAACAAACACATGACCAACAACAAACACATGACCAACAACAAACACATGACCAACAACAAACACATGACCAACAACAAACACATGACCAACAACAAACACATGACCAACAACAACAAACACATGACCAACAACAAACACATGACCAACAACAAACACATGACCAACAACAAACACATGACCAACAACAAACACATGACCAACAACAAACACATGACCAACAACAAACACATGACCAACAACAAACACATGACCAACAACAAACACATGACCAACAACAACTCTGTCACACAAACAACAAACAAACAACAACAAACACATGACCAACAACAAACACATGACCAACAACAACAAACACATGACCAACAACAACAAACACATGACCAACAACAACAAACACATGACCAACAACAAACACATGACCAACAACAAACACATGACCAACAACAAACACATGACCAACAACAACTCTGTCACACAAACAACAAACAAACAACAACAAACACATGACCAACAACAACAAACACATGACCAACAACAAACACATGACCAACAACAAACACATGACCAACAACAACAAACACATGACCAACAACAACAAACACATGACCAACAACAAACACATGACCAACAACAAACACATGACCAACAACAAACACATGACCAACAACAAACACATGACCAACAACAACTCTGTCACACAAACAACAAACAAACAACAACAAACACATGACCAACAACAAACACATGACCAACAACAAACACATGACCAACAACAACAAACACATGACCAACAACAAACACATGACCAGCAACAACAAACACATGACCAACAACAAACACATGACCAACAACAAACACATGACCAACAACAAACACATGACCAACAACAACAAACACATGACCAACAACAAACACATGACCAACAACACATGACCAACAACAAACACATGACCAACAACAACAAACACATGACCAACAACAACAAACACATGACCAACAACAAACACATGACCAACAACAACAAACACATGACCAACAACAACAAACACATGACCAACAACAACAAACACATGACCAACAACAACACATGACCAACAACAAACACATGACCAACAACAAACACATGACCAACAACAAACACATGACCAACAACAAACACATGACCAACAACAAACACATGACCAACAACAACTCTGTCACACAAACAACAAACAAACAACAACAAACACATGACCAACAACAAACACATGACCAACAACAACAAACACATGACCAACAACAAACACATGACCAACAACAAACACATGACCAACAACAAACACATGACCAACAACAAACACATGACCAACAACAAACACATGACCAACAACAACTGTCACACAAACAACAAACAAACAACAACAAACACATGACCAACAACAACAAACACATGACCAACAACAAACACATGACCAACAACAAACACATGACCAACAACAACAAACACATGACCAACAACAACAAACACATGACCAACAACAACAAACACATGACCAACAACAAACACATGACCAACAGCAACAAACACATGACCAACAACAAACACATGACCAACAACAACAAACACATGACCAACAACAACAAACACATGACCAACAACAACAAACACATGACCAACAACAACAAACACATGACCAACAACAACAAACACATGACCAACAACAACAAACACATGACCAACAACAAACACATGACCAACAACAACAAACACATGACCAACAACAACTCTGTCACACAAACAACAAACAAACAACAACAAACACATGACCAACAACAACAAACACATGACCAACAACAACACACACATGACCAACAACAAACACATGACCAACAACAACTCTGTCACACAAACAACAAACAAACAACAACAAACACATGACCAACAACAACAAACACATGACCAACAACAACAAACACATGACCAACAACAACAAACACATGACCAACAACAACAAACACATGACCAACAACAAGCACATGACCAACAACAACTCTGTCACACAAACAACAAACAAACAACAACAATCACATGACCAACAACAACAAACACATGACCAACAACAACAAACACATGACCAACAACAAACACATGACCAACAACAATAAACACATGACCAACAACAACAAAGACATGACCAACAACAACAAACACATGACCAACAACAACAAACACATGACCAACAACAACAAACACATGACCAACAACAACAAACACATGACCAACAACAACAAACACATGACCAACAACAAACACATGACCAACAACAACAAACACATGACCAACAACAACAAACACATGACCAACAACAACAAACACATGACCAACAACAACAAACACATGACCAACAACAACAAACACATGACCAACAACAAACACATGACCAACAACAACAAAAACATGACCAACAACAACAAACACATGATTAACAACAAACACATGACCAACAACAACTCTGTCACACAAACAACAAACACATGACCAACAACAACAAACACATGACCAATAACAACAAACACATGACCAACAACAAACACATGACCAACAACAACAAACACATGACCAACAACAACAAACACATGACCAACAACAACAAACACATGACCAACAACAACAAACACATGACCAACAACAAACACATGACCAACAACAACTCTGTCACACAAACAACAAACAAACAACAACAAACACATGACCAACAACAACAAACACATGACCAATAACAACAAACACATGACCAACAACAAACACATGACCAACAACAAACACATGACCAACAACAACAAACACATGACCAACAACAACAAACACATGACCAACAACAACAAACACATGACCAACAACAACAAACACATGACCAACAACAAACACATGACCAACAACAAACACATGACCAACAACAAACACATGACCAACAACAACAAACACATGACCAACAACAACAAACACATGACCAACAACAACAAACACATGACCAACAACAACAAACACATGACCAACAACAAACACATGACCAACAACAACAAACACATGACCAACAACAACAACTTTGTCACACGGGTCCAACTACACAAAATGCAATAGTGAAACCTATCCATCCTCACGAAAGATATCAATCCCGGCGAAATATATCCAATTCTGGCGATATATACCCAATCCTGGTGAAATATACCCAATCCTGGCGAAATATACACAGTCCTGGCGAAATATATCCAATCCTGGCGATTTAAATCCAATTCTGGCGAAAAATATCCAATCCTGGCTAAATATATACAATTCTGGTGAAATATATCCAATCGTGGCTAGATATACCCAATCCTGGCGAATTATAACAAATCGTGGCGAAATATACCCAATCCTGGCGAAATAAATGCAATTCTGGCGATATATACCCAACCCTGGCGAAATATACCCAATGCTGGCGAAATGTACCCAATCCTGGCGAAATATACCCAATCCTGGCGAAATATATCCAATTCTGGCGATATATATCCAACCCTGGCGAAATATACACAATCCTGGCGAAATATATCCAATCCTGGCGAAATATATACAATCCTGGTGAAATATATCCAATCCTGGCGAAATGTACCCAATCCTGGCGAAATATACCCAATCCTGGCGAAATATACCCAATCCTGGCGAAATATATCGAATCCTGGCGCAATAAAAGCAGCGAACATTTGGTTAAGAGTGAAGCTCAACCCTTGCGAGGCGGCGGCCAGTTAAAAGTATTATATCGCTTTTGTTTACAATTAAAAAAACAAGAAACTCCGGACCCAACGACTTTGTCCCGTCCAGTTGCAAACTTCGTCCTCATGCTCTCGTTTGTGTGTCTGTATATATATATATATATATATATATATATATATATATATATATATATATATATATATATATATATATATATATATATATATATATATATATATATGTGTGTGTGTGTGTGTGTGTGTTTTGTTTCCTGTATCGCTTGAATGTAGGAGGGGTAAGCCAGTGGAAGGCGTCGGTCATATGACCAAAAGCTTCAGTTGTGGGTCATCATGTGACTAAGACCCCATCACTTGTCCTTTTTCCTGACAAACCTAACCTTACATACATATATAAATACATATATACATACATACATATTCTGCGAAATGAACAGAAAATTCTAAATTTAAATTTACACCAAGATAGATGGGCTAACCTGTCGTCATATATTATATACCATTGTGACACAAACAGGAATGCAATTTGCATATATGAGCGACCTTTGTGTACAAAAGTGTCGAGTTTCCTTTGTTGGTCAAATTATTTAACTCTGATATTACAAATCCTGGCAAGCATAAAGCATTTAACAGCAGCCTGTGTTGAACCTACACATGACATGTTGAAAAACAGTTTTACGAATTTCACTTGGCTCTCCTGCTATGATTAAAACTATCTTGGCAAATGGTGGGGCAGCCAGGGATGTTTTCAAGTTTAGTTTGTCCAGCAGAGGTAAACATGGCATTTGTTCTCTTGTTTGGCCAGTTTTAATAAAAATTATTAATCGAACTGTGTATGTGGTGAGCTTTCTTCGCGGTTCAGGACAGGTCAGTACAGCCTAGCACCGTCCTACACAGTTTAGTACTGCCCTGCACAGCCTAGCACCGTCCTACACAGTTTAGTACTGCCCTGCACAGCCTAGCACCGTCCTACACAGTTTAGTACTGCCCTGCACAGCCTAGCACCGTCCTACACAGTTTAGTACTGTCCTGCACAGCCTAGCACCGTCCTACACAGTTTAGTACTGTCCTGCACAGCCTAGCACCGTCCTACACAGTTTAGTACTGTCCTGCACAGCCTAGCACCGTCCTACACAGTGTAGTACTGCCCTGCACAGCCTAGCACCGTCCTACACAGTTTAGTACTGCCCTGCACAGCCTAGCACCGTCCTACACAGTTTAGTACTGCCCTGCACAGCCTAGCACCGTCCTACACAGTTTAGTACTGCCCTGCACAGCCTAGCACCGTCCTAGTGTAGTACTGCCCTGCACAGCCTAGCGCCGTCCTACACAGTTTAGTACTGCCCTGCACAGCCTAGCACCGTCCTACAGTGTGGTACTGCCCTGCACAACTTAGCGCCGTCCTACACAGTTTTGTACTGCCCTGCACAGCCTAGCGCCTTCCTACACAGTTTAAGTACTGCCCTGCACAGCCTAGCACCGTCCTACACAGTTTAGTACTGTCCTGCACAGCCTAACACCGTCCTACACAGTTTAGTACTACCCTGCACAGCCTAGCACCGTCCTACACAGTTTAGTACTGCCCTGCACAGCCTAGCACCGTCCTACACAGTTTAGTACTACCCTGCACAGCCTAGCACCGTCCTACTCAGTTTAGTACTGCCCTGCACAGCCTAGCACCGTCCTACACAGTTTAGTACTGCCCTGCACAGCCTAGCACCGTCCTACACAGTTTACTACTGCCCTGCACAGCCTAGCACCGTCCTACACAGTTTAGTACTACCCTGCACAGCCTAGCACCGTCCTACACAGTTTAGTACTGCCCTGCACAGCCTAGCACCGTCCTACACAGTTTAGTACTGCCCTGCACAGCCTAGCACCGTCCTACAGTGTAGTACTGCCCTGCACAGCCTAGCGCCGTCCTACACAGTTTAGTACTGCCCTGCACAGCCTAGCACCGTCCTACACAGTTTACTACTGCCCTGCACAGCCTAGCACCGTCCTACACAGTTTAGTACTACCCTGCACAGCCTAGCACCGTCCTACACAGTTTAGTACTGCCCTGCACAGCCTAGCACCGTCCTACACAGTTTAGTACTGCCCTGCACAGCCTAGCACCGTCCTACAGTGTAGTACCGCCCTGCACAGCCTAGCGCCGTCCTACACAGTTTAGTACTGCCCTGCACAGCCTAGCACCGTCCTACACAGTTTAGTACTGCCCTGCACAGCCTAGCACCGTCCTACACAGTTTAGTACTACCCTGCACAGCCTAGCACCGTCCTACACAGTTTAGTACTGCCCTGCACAGCCTAGCACCGTCCTACACAGTTTAGTACTGCCCTGCACAGCCTAGCACCGTCCTACAGTGTAGTACTGCCCTGCACAGCCTAGCGCCGTCCTACACAGTTTAGTACTGCCCTGCACAGCCTAGCACCGTCCTACAGTGTGGTACTGCCCTGCACAGCTTAGCGCCGTCCTACACAGTTTTGTACTGCCCTGTACAGCCTAGCAACGTTATACACAGTTTAGTACTGCCCTGCACAGCCTAGCACCGTCCTACACAGTTTAGTACTGCCCTTCACAGCCTAGCACCGTCCTACACAGTTTAGTACTGCCCTGCACAGCCTAGCACCGTCCTACACAGTTTAGTACTGCCCTGCACAGCCTAGCACCGTCCTACACAGTTTAGTACTGCCCTGCACAGCCTAGCACCGTCCTACTCAGTTTAGTACTGCCCTGCACAGCCTAGCACCGTCCTACTCAGTTTAGTACTGCCCTGCACAGCCTAGCACCGTCCTACACAGTTTAGTACTGCCCTGCACAGCCTAGCACCGTCCTACAGTGTAGTCCTGCCCTGAACAGCCTAGCGCCGTCCTACACAGTTTAGTACTGCCCTGCACAGCCTAGCACCGTCCTACAGTGTAGTACTGCCCTGCACAGCCTAACGCCGCCCTACAAAGTTTAGTACTGCCCTGCACAGCCTAGCACCGTCCTACAGTGTAGTACTGCCCTGCACAGCCTAACGCCGCCCTACAAAGTTTCGTACTGCCCTGCGCAGCCTAGCGCCGTCCTACTCAGTAGTTTTGTACTGCCCTGCACAGTCTAGCGCCTTCCTACACAGTTTAGTACTGCCCTGCACAGCCTAGCACCGTCCTACACAGTTTAGTACTGTCCTGCACAGCCTAGCACCGTCCTACACAGTTTAGTACTGCTCTGCACAGCCTAGCACCGTCCTACACAGTTTAGTACTGTCCTGCACAGCCTAGCACCGTCCTACACAGTTTAGTACTGTCCTGCACAGCCTAGCACCGTCCTACACAGTTTAGTACTGCCCTGCACAGCCTAGCACCGTCCTACACAGTTTAGTACTGCCCTGCACAGCCTAGCACCGTCCTACACAGTTTAGTACTGTCCTGCACAGCCTAGCACCGTCCTACACAGTTTAGTACTGCCCTGCACAGCCTAGCACCGTCCTACACAGTTTAGTACTGTCCTGCACAGCCTAGCACCGTCCTACACAGTTTAGTACTGCTCTGCACAGCCTAGCACCGTCCTACACAGTTTAGTACTGCCCTGCACAGCTTAGCACCGTCCTACACAGTTTAGTACTGCCCTGCACAGCCTAGCACCGTTCTACACAGTTTAGTACTGTCCTGCACAGCCTAGCACCGTTCTACACAGTTTAGTACTGCTCTGCACAGCCTAGCACCGTCCTACACAGTTTAATACTGTCCTGCACAGCTTAGCACCGTTCTACACAGTTTAGTACTGTCCTGCACAGCCTAGTACTGTCCTGCACTGCTTGGTACTGTCCTGCACAGCCTAGCGTCGTCCTACACAGTTTAGTACTGCCCTGGACAGCCTAGCACCGTCCTACACAGTTTAGTACTGTCCTGCACAGCCTAGCGCCGTCCTACACAGTTTAGTACTACCCTGCACAGCCTAGCGCCGTCCTACACAGTTTAGTACTGTCCTGCACAGCCTAGCACCGTCCTGCACAGTTTAGTACTGTCCTGCACAGCCTAGTACTGTCCTGCACTGCCTGGTACTGTCCTGCACAGCCTAATACTCTCCTGCGCAGCCTAGCACCGTCCTACACAGTTTAGTACTGTCCTGCACAGCCTAGTGCTGTCCTGCACTGCCTGGTACTGTCCTGCACAACCTAGTACTGTCCTGCACAGCCTAGCGCCGTCCTACACAGTTTAGTACTGTCCTGCACAGCCTAGAACTATCCTGCACAGCCTAGAACTGTCCTGCACAGTCTAGAACTGTCCTGCGCAGCCTAGTACTGTCCTGCACTGCCTGGTACTGTCCTGCACAGCCTAGCACTGTCCTGCACAGCCTAGTACTGTCCTGCACAGCCTAGTACTGTCCTGCACAGCCTAGAACTGTCCTGCACAGCCTAGAACTGTCCTGCACAACCTAGAACTGTCCTGCACAGCCTAGAACTGTCCTGTGCAGCCTAGTATTATGTGGCGCATAACAGTTGAGTACGAGAATGAAGACTAGCTGCTGCAAGTTTACTGGACCATGCTGGGCTGGTTTAATTCACACCCCCCCACACCCATTCATCTGTCCGTCCAACTTATTTTTAAAGCTAGCCAAAGTTCTCACCACAGTGACGCTACCTGCGAGTTTGTTCCACTCACCTGCAACTTTCACAACCAGTACTTACCTAACTTAAATCTAAATTTCTTGAACTTGAATCCACTGTTGTGAGATGTCTTGGTTAGATATTTTCGAACGGTATTTATCTCCACTTTTTTATTCCTATTTTTCCATGTGTACACTTCAGTCGCGTCTCCCCTTGACTCTACGCCTTTCCAAAGAATTGAAGTTCATTTTCTTCAACCTGTCTTCGAGGGAACGTTTTCAGATACAGGGAATCAACTTCGTTATCCTCCACTGTATATTTTTCAGCTGTTGTATGTCCATCCTGTAATAGGGATATCAGAATTGAACAGCATACTTTAAATGAACACTCATGCAGTGTTGGCTTAAAATTTCTGCTACCCAGAACCCATAAAATCATCTTCACATTCACTTTGACTAATATCATCGCTTTATAGTTTAAAAGTGCCATAATTATTTTCTTTTCCTAGGATTATAA
>NC_091296.1:60174680-60199680 GCF_038502225.1 Cherax quadricarinatus
AGTAATGTAAATATCTAGTCAGCCAATCACGTGCCAGCGGGTCAATGTCTAAAAACATAGACACAGTCAAGAGGTTCACTTATTGTTTAGACTGAACACCAGAATGGCAAATAAATGTGAAATAACGGACTTTGACCGTTGATCTCCTGGGATTTTCACGCACAACAGTCTCTAGAGTTTACTGAGAATTGTGTGAAAATAAACACAAAACATCCAGTGAGCGACAGTTCTGTGCTCAGAGGAGAGAGAACAGACTGGTTCAAGGTGATAGTAAATCAATTAGCCAAGCGTTACAACAGTGGAATGCAGAAGAGCATCTCTGAACGCACAACACGTCGAACCTTGAAGTAGATGGACTACAGCATCAGAAGACCACGCTGGAATTCACCCCTCTCAGATAAAAATAATAAACTGAGGACAGTTGAAGATTGGAAAATCGTCGCCAAATCTGACGCATCTCTGTTTCTGCTGCGAAATGCAGATAGTAGGGTAAGAATTTGACTTAAACCTTTGGGATTTGTTGGAATGAGAGATTCGCAGCGTAAATGTGCAGCCGACAAATCTGCAGCAACTGTGTGATTCTATCATGCTAACATGAAGTAGCATCTCTTAGGAATGCTTCCAGCACCTTGTTGAATCCATGCTAAGAAGAGTTCAGGATGTTCTGGGGTCGAAGAGAGAACCCAGTATTTGAAGGGTGTACCTAATAAACTGGCCACTGAGTGTATATAAAAGATGGATAGATAGATATATAAATAAATAGATAGATGAATACATAGATACATGGATAGAAGAGCTTGAAGAATCGTTGCCTGTTGTAACCATGAAGCCGTCACCATGGACACCATGACGCCGTTACCCTGGTAACCATGACGCCGTCACCATGTACACTATGACGCCGTCACCATGGACACCATGACGCAGTTACCCTGGTAACCATGACGCCGTCACCATGGACACCATGACGCCTTCACCATGGACACTATGACGCCGTTACCCTGGTAACCATGACGCCGTCACCATGGAGACTATGACGCCGTTACCCTGGTAACCATGACGCCTTCACCATGGACACCATGACCCCGTTACCCTGGTAATCATGACGCCGTCACCATGGACACTATGACGCCGTTACCCTGGTAACCATGACGCCGTCACCATGGACACTATGACGCCTTCACCATGGACACCATGACACCGTTACCCTGGTAGCCATGACGCCTTCACCATGCACACCATGACGCCGTTGCCCTGGTAACTATGACGCCGTCACCATGGACACTATGACGCCTTCACCATGGACACCATGACGCCGTTACCCTGGTAACCATGACGCCGTCACCATGGACACTATGACGCCGTCACCATGGACACCATGACGCCGTTACCCTGGTAACCATGACGCCGTCACCATGGACACTATGACGCCGTTACCTTTGTAACCATGACGCCTTCACCATGGACACCATGACGCCGTTACCCTGGTAACCATGACGCCGTCACCATGGACACCATGACGCCGTTACCCTGGTAACCATGACGCCGTCACCATGGACACTATGACGCCTTCACCATGGACACAATGACGCCGTTACTCTGGTAACCATGACGCCGTCACCATGGACACTATGACGGCGTCACCATGGACACCATGACGCCGTTACCCTGGTAACCATGACGCCTTCACCATGGACACCATGACGCCTTCACCATGGACACTATGACGCCGTTACCGTTGTAAACATAGCGACAGCTGGAGCCTGATACCAGCTGTGACCCGTGTTGTGTCCGCGTTACACAATACTTAACTAATTGGCACTACCTCGCTGCAGGCACCACACAGTGCCGCCGCTTGGCACTCTCTCTCTTTCATATATATATATATATATATATATATATATATATATATATATATATATATATATATAGATATATATATATATATATATATATAATGTGTGTGTGTTTGTCTGAGAGAGAGAGAGAGAGAGAGAGAGAGGAGTAGCTTATAAAGCATTAACAAGCTTAATAACAACCATCACAGCGACTGACACAGGAAGACTGAAAGACTAATTGTATTGTGTCTGGTGGTGGACTTGGATCTTAATTACCAACGACAACCACACTCTGGTTGGTTATATTGGTTATAGAGTGAGGCAGCGTGTGTACACACAGCTGGGTTTGACGGGGTTGAGACTTGGCTCCTGGCCCACTTCCTACACTCATTTCACCGGCATCACTGACTTCTGGTCTCTTATAACTTATCGTATCTATTCCTGAAGCTGTGTTTCGAGTTTACCTCCTCCACCACTGCTTCTCTAAGTCATTCCACTTTTCAGCGACCTTCATACTAAGGAAATACTTTCTTACATCACTAAGGATCATCTGTGTCTTCAGTTTACACCTTTGTGTCCCAGAATCCTGCCATTCTTAATTCCGACAGTCTGTCCCCATCAGCCATCTTAAGATTTTGTATGTATTAATCATATCTCCTCTAGTCCTGTCCTCCAGTGTCGTCAGGTTTAGTTCCTTCAAGGTCACCTCATCTCTGGTACTAGTCTTGTTGCAAACCTTCGAATCTTTCAGGGCTTCTTCACGTCCTTGACGAGGTGTGGGCTCCATCCTGGGGCTGCGTACTCGATAACTGGCTTAACATATGTAGTGTATAAGGTACTGAAGGATTCTTTGTTCAAGTTCCTGAATGCTAATCTGAGGATTTCTAATCATGCTTGTGCCGCTGTGTGTATGTGTGTGTGTGTGTGTGTGTGTGTGTGTTTATGGCTGTGGATGTGTGCGTATCATTACGCACTAGATCCAGTATGGTTAAAGGGACGGATCTCCCAGCATCAACACTGCTCTGCATATGAATGGGGCAGCATAACGACAAACGTGAATTACTCAAACCATTTGAACCAAAATAACAGAAATTCGCTCACGTTATAGATACCTCTGAGTCCATCTTCCGATGCTAATCTCAAATTATATCAAGTATAATCGAAATTTCTCTATTATAATCGGAGTCTGTCAATTATATTTCATGTCTATCATTTATAACTGATCTATATATTATAACAAGTCTGTCTATTATAAAGGAAGTCTCTCAGTTATAACTGAAATCTATCAGTTATAACTGAAATCTATCAGTTATAACTGAAGTCTATCAATTAAAACTGAAATCTGTCTATTATAATCGAAGATTTGTCTATTATTTATCTTGCAAGGTCCATATATTTGTGTCTATTATATACTTCCAGTGTGTCTATTATATATCTATTCCGTCTATTATACGTATCTATTTTCTCATATAGATCTATTATGTATTTTACATAGATCACAGACAAGACAAAATATTTTACAAATAACGATAAACACTGGAGAAGAGAAAGTAAGGAAGAAGAGAAGAAAGTAAGGAAGAAGAGAAGAAAGTAAGGAAGAAGAGAAGAAAGTAAGGAAGAAGAGAAGAAAGTAAGGAAGAAGAGAAGAAAGTAAGGAAGAAGAGAAGAAAGGAAGGAAGAAGAGAAGAAAGTAAGGAAGAAGAGAAGAAAGGAAGGAAGAAGAGAAGAAAGCAAGGAAGAAGAGAAGAAAGTAAGGAAGAAGAGAAGAAAGTAAGGAAGAAGAGAAGAAAGTAAGGAAGAAGAGAAGAAAGTAAGGAAGAAGAGAAGAAAGTAAGGAAGAAGAGAAGAAAGTAAGGAAGAAGAGAAGAAAGGAAGGAAGAAGAGAAGAAAGTAAGGAAGAAGAGAAGAAAGGAAGGAAGAAGAGAAGAAAGTAAGGAAGAAGAGAAGAAAGTAAGGAAGAAGAGAAGAAAGGAAGGAAGAAGAGAAGAAAGTAAGGAAGAAGAGAAGAAAGTAAGGAAGAAGAGAAGAAAGTAAGGAAGAAGAGAAGAAAGTAAGGAAGAAGAGAAGAAAGTAAGGAAGAAGAGAAGAAAGTAAGGAAGAAGAGAAGAAAGTAAGGAAGAAGAGAAGAAAGTAAGGAAGAAGAGAAGAAAGTAAGGAAGAAGAGAAGAAAGGAAGGAAGAAGAGAAGAAAGTAAGGAAGAAGAGAAGAAAGTAAGAAGAAGAAGTAAGGAAGAAGAGAAGAAAGTAAGGAAGAAGAGAAGGAAGAAGAGAAGAAATTAAGGAAGAAGAGAAGAAAGTAAGGAAGAAGAGAAGAAAGTAAGGAAGAAGAGAAGAAAGTAAGGAAGAAGAGAAGAAAGTAAGGAAGAAGAGAAGAAAGTAAGGAAGAAGAGAAGAAAGTAAGGAAGAAGAGAAGAAAGTAAGGAAGAAGAGAAGAAAGTAAGGAAGAAGAGAAGAAAGTAAGGAAGAAGAGAAGAAAGGAAGGAAGAAGAGAAGAAAGTAAGAAGAAGAGAAGAAAGTAAGGAAGAAGAGAAGAAAGTAAGGAAGAAGAGAAGAAAGTAAGGAAGAAGAGAAGAAAGTAAGGAAGAAGAGAAGAAAGGAAGGAAGAAGAGAAGAAAGTAAGGAAGAAGAGAAGAAAGTAAGGTAAGAAGAGAAGAAAGTAAGGAAGAAGAGAAGAAAGTAAGGAAGAAGAGAAGAAAGTAAGGAAGAAGAGAAGAAAGGAAGGAAGAAGAGAAGAAAGTAAGGAAGAAGAGAAGAAAGTAAGGAAGAAGAGAAGAAAGTAGGGAAGAAGAGAAGGAAGGAAGAAGATTAGAAAGTATGGAAGAAGAGAAGAAAGTAAGGAAGAAGAGAAGAAAGAAGGAAGAAGAAAGTAAGGAAGAAGAGAAGAAAGTAAGGAAGAAGAGAAGAAAGTAAGGAAGAAGAGAAGAAAGTAAGGAAGAAGAGAAGAAAGGAAGGAAGAAGAGAAGAAAGTAAGGAAGAAGAGAAGAAAGTAAGGAAGAAGAGAAGAAAGGAAGGAAGAAGAGAAGAAAGTAAGGAAGAAGAGAAGAAAGTAAGGAAGAAGAGAAGAAAGGAAGGAAGAAGAGAAGAAAGTAAGGAAGAAGAGAAGAAAGTAAGGAAGAAGAGAAGAAAGGAAGGAAGAAGAGAAGAAAGTAAGGAAGAAGAGAAGAAAGTAAGGAAGAAGAGAAGAAAGGAAGGAAGAAGAGAAGAAAGTAAGGAAGAAGAGAAGAAAGTAAGGAAGAAGAGAAGAAAGTAAGGAAGAGAAGAAAGAAGGAAGAAGAGAAGAAAGTAAGGAAGAAGAGAAGAAAGTAAGGAAGAAGAGAAGAAAGTAAGGAAGAAGAGAAGAAAGTAAGAAGAAGAAAGAAAGTAAGGAAGAAGAGAAGAAAGTAAGGAAGAAGAGAAGAAAGTAAGGAAGAAGAGAAGAAAGGAAGAAGAAGAGAAGAAAGTAAGGAAGAAGAGAAGAAAGAAGGAAGAAGAGAAGAAAGTAAGGAAGAAGAGAAGAAAGTAAGGAAGAAGAGAAGAGAAGAAAGGAAGGAAGAAGAGAAGAAAGTAAGGAAGAAGAGAAGAAAGTAAGGAAGAAGAGAAGAAAGTAAGGAAGAAGAGAAGAAAGTAAGGAAGAAGAGAAGAAAGTAAGGAAGAAGAGAAGAAAGTAAGGAAGAAGAGAAGAAAGTAAGGAAGAAGAGAAGAAAGTAAGGAAGAAGAGAAGAAAGTAAGGAAGAAGAGAAGAAAGTAAGGAAGAAGAGAAGAAAGTAAGGAAGAAGAGAAGAAAGTAAGGAAGAAGAGAAGAAAGTAAGGAAGAAGAGAAGAAAGGAAGGAAGAAGAGAAGAAAGTAAGGAAGAAGAGAAGAAAGTAAGGAAGAAGAGAAGAAAGTAAGGAAGAAGAGAAGAAAGTAAGGAAGAAGAGAAGAAAGTAAGGAAGAAGAGAAGAAAGTAAGGAAGAAGAGAAGAAAGTAAGGAAGAAGAGAAGAAAGTAAGGAAGAAGAGAAGAAAGGAAGGAAGAAGAGAAGAAAGTAAGGAAGAAGAGAAGAAAGTAAGGAAGAAGAGAAGAAAGTAAGGAAGAAGAGAAGAAAGTAAGGAAGAAGAGAAGAAAGTAAGGAAGAAGAGAAGGAAGAAGAGAAGAAAGTAAGGAAGAAGAGAAGAAATTAAGGAAGAAGAGAAGAAAGGAAGGAAGAAGAGAAGAAAGTAAGGAAGAAGAGAAGAAAGTAAGGAAGAAGAGAAGAAAGGAAGGAAGAAGAGAAGAAAGTAAGGAAGAAGAGAAGAAGTAAGGAAGAAGAGGAAGAAGAAGAAGAAAGGAAGGAAGAAGAGAAGAAAGTAAGGAAGAAGAGAAAAAAGAAAAGAAGAGAATAAAGTAAGGAAGAAGAGAAGAAAGGAAGGAAGAAGAGAAGAAAGTAAGGAAGAAGAGAAGAAAGTAAGGAAGAAGAGAAGAAAGGAAGGAAGAAGAGAAGAAAGTAAGGAAGAAGAGAAGAAAGTAAGGAAGAAGAGAAGAAAGGAAGGAAGAAGAGAAGAAAGTAAGGAAGAAGAGAAGTAAGGAAGAAGAGAAAAAAGGAAGGAAGAAGAGAAGAAAGTAAGGAAGAAGAGAAGAAAGTAAGGAAGAAGAGAAAAAAGGAAGGAAGAAGAGAAGAAAGTAAGGAAGAAGAGAAAAAAGGAAGGAAGAAGAGAAGAAAGTAAGGAAGAAGAGAAGAAAGGAAGGAAGAAGAGAAGAAAGTAAGGAAGAAGAGAAGAAAGGAAGGAAGAAGAGAAGAAAGGAAGGAAGAAGAGAAGAAAGTAAGGAAGAAGAGAAGAAAGTAAGGAAGAAGAGAAGAAAGGAAGGAAGAAGAGAAGAAAGTAAGGAAGAAGAGAAGAAGAAGAGAAGGAAGAAGGAAGAAGAGAAGAAAGTAAGGAAGAAGAGAAGAAAGTAAGGAAGAAGAGAAGAAAGAAGAAGAGAGAAGAAAGTAAGGAAGAAGAGAAGAAAGTAAGGAAGAAGAGAAGAAAGTAAGGAAGAAGAGAAGAAAGGAAGGAAGAAGAGAAGAAAGTAAGGAAGAAGAGAAGAAAGTAAGGAAGAAGAGAAGAAAGTAAGGAAGAAGAGAAGAAAGTAAGGAAGAAGAGAAGAAAGTAAGGAAGAAGAGAAGAAAGTAAGGAAGAAGAGAAGAAAGTAAGGAAGAAGAGAAAAAAGGAAGGAAGAAGAGAAGAAAGTAAGGAAGAAGAGAAGAAAGTAAGGAAGAAGAGAAGAAAGTAAGGTAAGGAAAGAGAAGAAAGTAAGGAAGAAGAGAAGAAAGTAAGGAAGAAGAGAAGAAAGTAAGGAAGAAGAGAAGAAAGTAAGGAAGAAGAGAAGAAAGTAAGGAAGAAGAGAAGAAAGTAAGGAAGAAGAGAAGAAAGTAAGGAAGAAGAGAAGAAAGTAAGGAAGAAGAGAAGAAAGTAAGGAAGAAGAGAAGAAAGTAAGGAAGAAGAGAAGAAAGTAAGGAAGAAGAGAAGAAAGGAAGGAAGAAGAGAAGAAAGTAAGGAAGAAGAGAAGAAAGTAAGGAAGAAGAGAAGAAAGGAAGGAAGAAGAGAAGAAAGGAAGGAAGAAGAGAAGAAAGTAAGGAAGAAGAGAAGAAAGTAAGGAAGAAGAGAAGAAAGTAAGGAAGAAGAGAAGAAAGAAGGAAGAGAAGAAAGGAAGGAAGAAGAGAATAAAGTAATGAAGAGAAGAAAGGAAGGAAGAAGAGAAGAAAGTAAGGAAGAAGAGAAGAAAGTAAGGAAGAAGAGAAGAAAGAAGAAAGGAAGAAGAGAAGAAAGGAAGGAAGAAGAGAAGAAAGGAAGGAAGAAGAGAAGAAAGTAAGGAAGAAGAGAAGAAAGTAAGGAAGAAGAGAAGAAAGTAAGGAAGAAGAGAAGAAAGTAAGGAAAGAAGAGAAGAAAGTAAGGAAGAAGAGGAAGAAGAAGAAGAGAAGGAAGGAAGAAGAGAAGAAAGTAAGGAAGAAGAGAAGAAAGTAAGGAAGAAGAGAAGAAAGTAAGGAAGAAGAGAAGAAAGTAAGGAAGAAGAGAAGAAAGTAAGGAAGAAGAGAAGAAAGTAAGGAAGAAGAGAAGAAAGTAAGGAAGAAGAGAAGAAAGTAAGGAAGAAGAGAAGAAAGTAAGGAAGAAGAGAAGAAAGTAAGGAAGAAGAGAAGAAAGGAAGGAAGAAGAGAAGAAAGTAAGGAAGAAGAGAAGAAAGTAAGGAAGAAGAGAAGAAAGTAAGGAAGAAGAGAAGAAAGTAAGGAAGAAGAGAAGAAAGAAGGAAGAAGAGAAGAAAGTAAGGAAGAAGAGAAGAAAGTAAGGAAGAAGAGAAGAAAGGAAGGAAGAAGAGAAGAAAGTAAGGAAGAAGAGAAGAAAGGTAAGGAAGAAGAGAAGAAAGTAAGGAAGAAGAGAAGAAAGTAAGAAGAAGAAGGAAGAAGAAAGAAAGTAAGGAAGAAGAGAAGAAAGTAAGGAAGAAGAGAAGAAAGTAAGGAAGAAGAAAGAAAGTAAGGAAGAAGAGAAGAAAGTAAGGAAGAAGAGAAGAAAGTAAGGAAGAAGAGAAGAAAGTAAGGAAGAAGAGAAGAAAGTAAGGAAGAAGAGAAGAAAGTAAGGAAGAAGAGAAGAAAGTAAGGAAGAAGAGAAGAAAGTAAGGAAGAAGAGAAGAAAGTAAGGAAGAAGAGAAGAAAGTAAGGAAGAAGAGAAGAAAGTAAGGAAGAAGAGAAGAAAGTAAGGAAGAAGAGAAGAAAGTAAGGAAGAAGAGAAGAAAGTAAGGAAGAAGAGAAGAAAGTAAGGAAGAAGAGAAGAAAGTAAGGAAGAAGAGAAGAAAGTAAGGAAGAAGAGAAGAAAGTAAGGAAGAAGAGAAGAAAGTAAGGAAGAAGAGAAGAAAGTAAGGAAGAAGAGAAGAAAGTAAGGAAGAAGAGAAGAAAGTAAGGAAGAAGAGAAGAAAGTAAGGAAGAAGAGAAGAAAGTAAGGAAGAAGAGAAGAAAGTAAGGAAGAAGAGAAGAAAGTAAGGAAGAAGAGAACAAAGTAAGGAAGAAGAGGAAGAAGAGAAGAAAGTAAGGAAGAAGAGAAAAAAGGAAGGAAGAAGAGAAGAAAGGAAGGAAGAAGAGAAGAAAGTAAGGAAGAAGAGAAGAAAGTAAGGAAGAAGAGAAGAAAGTAAGGAAGAAGAGAAGAAAGTAAGGAAGAAGAGAAGAAAGTAAGGAAGAAGAGAAGAAAGTAAGGAAGAAGAGAAGAAAGTAAGGAAGAAGAGAAGAAAGTAAGGAAGAAGAGAAGAAAGTAAGGAAGAAGAGAAGAAAGTAAGGAAGAAGAGAAGAAAGTAAGGAAGAAGAGAAGAAAGGAAGGAAGAAGAGAAGAAAGTAAGGAAGAAGAGAAGAAAGTAAGGAAGAAGAGAAGAAAGTAAGGAAGAAGAGAAGAAAGTAAGGAAGAAGAGAAGAAAGTAAGGAAGAAAAGAAAGGAAGGAAGAAGAGAAGAAAGTAAGGAAGAAGAGAAGAAAGTAAGGAAGAAGAGAAGAAAGTAAGGAAGAAGAGAAAAAAAGGAAGGAAGAAGAGAAGAAAGTAAGGAAGAAGAGAAGAAAGGAAGGAAGAAGAGAAGAAAGTAAGGAAGAAGAGAAGAAAGTAAGGAAGAAGAGAAGAAAGTAAGGAAGAAGAGAAAAAAGGAAGGAAGAAGAGAAGAAAGTAAGGAAGAAGAGAAGGAAGAAGAGAAGAAAGTAAGGAAGAAGAGAAGAAATTAAGGAAGAAGAGAAGAAAGGAAGGAAGAAGAGAAGGAAGAAGAGAAGAAAGTAAGGAAGAAGAGAAGAAAGTAAGGAAGAAGAGAAGAAAGTAAGGAAGAAGAGAAGAAAGGAAGGAAGAAGAGAAGAAAGTAAGGAAGAAGAGAAGAAAGTAAGGAAGAAGAGAAGAAAGTAAGGAAGAAGAGAAGAAAGTAAGGAAGAAGAGAAGAAAGGAAGGAAGAAGAGAAGAAAGTAAGGAAGAAGAGAAGAAAGTAAGGAAGAAGAGAAGAAAGGAAGGAAGAAGAGAAGAAAGTAAGGAAGAAGAGAAGAAAGTAAGGAAGAAGAGAAGAAAGTAAGGAAGAAGAGAAGAAAGTAAGGAAGAAGAGAAGAAAGTAAGGAAGAAGAGAAGAAAGTAAGGAAGAAGAGAAGAAAGTAAGGAAGAAGAGAAGAAAGTAAGGAAGAAGAGAAGAAAGTAAGGAAGAAGAGAAGAAAGTAAGGAAGAAGAGAAGAAAGTAAGGAAGAAGAGAAGAAAGTAAGGAAGAAGAGAAGAAAGTAAGGAAGAAGAGAAGAAAGTAAGGAAGAAAAGAAAGGAAGGAAGAAGAGAAGAAAGTAAGGAAGAAGAGAAGAAAGTAAGGAAGAAGAGAAGAAAGTAAGGAAGAAGAGAAAAAAGGAAGGAAGAAGAGAAGAAAGTAAGGAAGAAGAGAAGAAAGGAAGGAAGAAGAGAAGAAAGTAAGGAAGAAGAGAAGAAAGTAAGGAAGAAGAGAAGAAAGGAAGGAAGAAGAGAAGAAAGTAAGGAAGAAGAGAAGAAAGTAAGGAAGAAGAGAAGAAAGGAAGGAAGAAGAGAAGAAAGTAAGGAAGAAGAGAAGAAAGGAAGGAAGAAGAGAAGAAAGTAAGGACGAAGAGAAAAAAGGAAGGAAGAAGAGAAGAAAGTAAGGAAGAAGAGAAGAAAGTAAGGAAGAAGAGAAGAAAGTAAGGAAGAAGAGAAGAAAGGAAGGAAGAAGAGAAGAAAGGAAGGAAGAAGAGAAGAAAGGAAGGAAGAAGAGAAGAAAGTAAGGAAGAAGAGAAAAAAGGAAGGAAGAAGAGAAGAAAGTAAGGAAGAAGAGAAGAAAGGAAGGAAGAAGAGAAGAAAGTAAGGAAGAAGAGAAGAAAGTAAGGAAGAAGAGAAGAAAGTAAGGAAGAAGAGAAGAAAGGAAGGAAGAAGAGAAGAAAGTAAGGAAGAAGAGAAGAAAGTAAGGAAGAAGAGTAAGAGAAGAAGAAAGAGAAGTAAGGAAGAAGAGAAGAAAGTAAGAAGAAGAAGAAGAAGAAAGGTAAGGAAGAAGAGAAAAAAAAGTAAGGAAGGAAGAAGAAGAAGAAAGAAAGTAAGGAAGAAGAGAAGAAAGTAAGGAAGAAGAGAAAGAAGAAAGGAAGGAAGAAGAGAAGAAAGTAAGGAAGAAGAGAAGGAAGGAAGAAGAGAAGAAAGTAAGGAAGAAGAGAAGAAAGTAAGGAAGAAGAGAAGAAAGTAAGGAAGAAGAGAAGAAAGTAAGGAAGAAGAGAAGAAAGTAAGGAAGAAGAGAAGAAAGTAAGGAAGAGAAGAGAAGAAAGTAAGGAAGAAGAAGTAAGAAGAAGAGAAGAAAGAAGGAAGAAGAGAAGAAAGTAAGAGAAGAAAGTAAGGAAGAAGAGAAGAAAGAAGGAAGAAGAGAAGAAAGTAAGGAAGAAGAGAAGAAAGTAAGGAAGAAGAGAAGAAAGGAAGGAAGAAGAGAAGAAAGTAAGGAAGAAGAGAAGAAAGTAAGGAAGAAGAGAAGAAAGTAAGGAAGAAGAGAAGAAAGTAAGGAAGAAGAGAAGAAAGTAAGGAAGAAGAGAAGAAAGTAAGGAAGAAGAGAAGAAAGTAAGGAAGAAGAGAAGAAAGGTAAGGAAGAAGAGAAGAAAGTAAGGAAGAAGAGAAGAAAGTAAGAGAAGAAGAGAAAAGAAGGTAGGAAGTAGAGAAGAAAGTAAGGAAGAAGAGAAGAAAGTAAGGAAGAAGAGAAGAAAGAAGGAAGAAGAGAAGAAAGTAAGGAAGAAGAGAAGAAAGGTAAGGAAGAAGAGAAGAAAGTAAGGAAGAAGAGAAGAAAGTAAGGAAGAAGAGAAGAAAGTAAGGAAGAAGAGAAGAAAGTAAGGAAGAAGAGAAGAAAGTAAGGAAGAAGAGAAGAAAGTAAGGAAGAAGAGAAGAAAGTAAGGAAGAAGAGAAGAAAGGAAGGAAGAAGAGAAGAAAGTAAGGAAGAAGAGAAGAAAGTAAGGAAGAAGAGAAGAAAGTAAGGAAGAAGAGAAGAAAGTAAGGAAGAAGAGAAGAAAGTAAGGAAGAAGAGAAGAAAGAAAGTAAGGAAGAAGAGAAGAAAGTAAGGAAGAAGAGAAGAAAGTAAGGAAGAAGAGAAGAAAGTAAGGAAGAAGAGAAGAAAGTAAGGAAGAAGAGAAGAAAGAAGAAGAAGAGAAGAAGTAAGGAAGAAGAGAAGAAAGTAAGGAAGAAGAGAAGAAAGTAAGGAAGAAGAGAAGAAAGTAAGGAAGAAGAGAAGAAAGTAAGGAAGAAGAGAAGAAAGTAAGGAAGAAGAGAAGAAAGGAAGGAAGAAGAGAAGAAAGTAAGGAAGAAGAGAAGAAAGTAAGGAAGAAGAGAAGAAAGTAAGGAAGAAGAGAAAAAAGGAAGGAAGAAGAGAAGAAAGTAAGGAAGAAGAGAAGAAAGGAAGGAAGAAGAGAAGAAAGTAAGGAAGAAGAGAAGAAAGTAAGGAAGAAGAGAAGAAAGGAAGGAAGAAGAGAAGAAAGTAAGGAAGAAGAGAAGAAAGGAAGGAAGAAGAGAAGAAAGTAAGGAAGAAGAGAAGAAAGTAAGGAAGAAGAGAAGAAAGTAAGGAAGAAGAGAAGAAAGTAAGGAAGAAGAGAAGAAAGGAAGGAAGAAGAGAAGAAAGTAAGGAAGAAGAGAAGAAAGGAAGGAAGAAGAGAAGAAAGTAAGGAAGAAGAGAAGAAAGTAAGGAAGAAGAGAAGAAAGTAAGGAAGAAGAGAAGAAAGTAAGGAAGAAGAGAAGAAAGTAAGGAAGAAGAGAAGAAAGTAAGGAAGAAGAGAAGAAAGTAAGGAAGAAGAGAAGAAAGTAAGGAAGAAGAGAAGAAAGTAAGGAAGAAGAGAAGAAAGTAAGGAAGAAGAGAAGAAAGGAAGGAAGAAGAGAAGAAAGTAAGGAAGAAGAGAAGAAAGTAAGGAAGAAGAGAAGAAAGGAAGGAAGAAGAGAAGAAAGTAAGGAAGAAGAGAAGAAAGGAAGGAAGAAGAGAAGAAAGTAAGGAAGAAGAGAAGAAAGTAAGGAAGAAGAGAAGAAAGGAAGGAAGAAGAGAAGAAAGTAAGGAAGAAGAGAAGAAAGTAAGGAAGAAGAGAAGAAAGTAAGGAAGAAGAGAAGAAAGTAAGGAAGAAGAGAAGAAAGGAAGGAAGAAGAGAAGAAAGTAAGGAAGAAGAGAAGAAAGTAAGGAAGAAGAGAAGAAAGTAAGGAAGAAGAGAAGAAAGTAAGGAAGAAGAGAAGAAAGTAAGGAAGAAGAGAAGAAAGTAAGGAAGAAGAGAAGAAAGTAAGGAAGAAGAGAAGAAAGTAAGGAAGAAGAGAAAAAAGGAAGGAAGAAGAGAAGAAAGTAAGGAAGAAGAGAAGAAAGGAAGGAAGAAGAGAAGTAAGGAAGAAGAGAAGAAAGTAAGGAAGAAGAGAAGAAAGGAAGGAAGAAGAGAAGAAAGTAAGGAAGAAGAGAAGAATGTAAGGAAGAAGAGAAGAAAGGAAGGAAGAAGAGAAGAAAGTAAGGAAGAAGAGAAGAAAGGAAGGAAGAAGAGAAGAAAGTAAGGAAGAAGAGAAAAAAGGAAGGAAGAAGAGAAGAAAGTAAGGAAGAAGAGAAGAAAGTAAGGAAGAAGAGAAGAAAGGAAGGAAGAAGAGAAGAAAGTAAGGAAGAAGAGAAGAAAGTAAGGAAGAAGAGAAGAAAGTAAGGAAGAAGAGAAGAAAGGAAGGAAGAAGAGAAGAAAGGAAGGAAGGAAAAAAAACAAAGGATAATAAACAGACGCTGAAAGCTGAACAAAGAAACACGAGATAAAAGAAAGAGAGAGAGCAAGAGAATACGGTGAAGAAGAAAGAAGAGATGAGAGGATGGAGAATCAGGTAGACAGTAACGAATAAGGAGCCAAAGTAAAATAAATTGTCAAGGGACGAACAATTAAAAACATAGGACAGTAAGAGTCAAACAATTTGAAAAATGTTATAATGGAAAAATGTAAAAAAAATCCACCGAAGCATGAAGACGTAGGCCTATGTGTTTGTGTGTGTGTGTGTGTGTGTGTGTGTGTGTGTGTGTGTGTGTGTGTGTGTGTGTGTGTGTGTGTGTGTGTGTATGTGTGTGTGTATGTGTGTCAGGAGCTTGCAATGTTGCAGAAATGAATACGAGTTATAGGTAGATATGCTCAATACGTGAGAAACAAGAAACATAAAAAGGAGGAACCAAGGAGAGTATAATTAAGTAATAGTAAACAGAAGCAGAACAAGATAATAAACAAATTAAAAAATGAAGAGGAAAGTCAAAGGGAGACAGAGAAGGATGACGAGGAAGCAGGTTTTAGACCTGAGTGGTGTAAGGTCTTGTGGGAGTCACCAGGACCTGATGGAATCAGGTAGTTTCAAGGGGTAGGAAGAATCTGTGTGAATCAGGAGACTAGGAACTTGGGACTTCCAGGCTCTGGAAATCAGAAGAGCCTCAAATCAATATGGGCCGCTGTGTATCAACACACACATACTCACACACACACACACACACACACACACACACACACACACACACACACACACACACACACACACACACACACACACACACACACACACACAGCAGCAGCAGCAGTCATCTGTTTCCATTATTGTTAACGGGTAACACTGCCTCGCTTACCCCAGCGAGAGGAATGGAAAGGCAACAAGGGAGAAGAGAAGAGGCAGGGAGGTGAGAATCAGGCGGAAAGGAAGCGGTACTAAGACTGGGAGCAGGGGCGGATCTACTGTGAAACTAATGAAGCTTAAGATTCAGAGCCTCTAATCCCTGAGGGGCTCCAGAAGCCACCTTAGTCCACACTACTTAAAAAAATTGGGTCTGCTGTATGAGACAGTTTTTTTAATATTATTATTAATATAGTGTAATTCAAAATAGTTTTGGTTGTAATATTTATAATCAATACAAAATAATAGTTAAAATAAAAATTGAAAGGTAGACTAGCCGTTGCTGGTCGCAAAGTTGACCCTATAAGAGTTATAACTTCAGGGCCAGAAAAATGTAGGTCCGTCACTGACTGGGGAAGAGACGAGAGATGGGAATAGACTAGGGGGAAATGGAAATAAGAGAGGCGGAAGGAGAAGGCAAGGCAGGGAGAGAGAGGAAGAGAAAGGGTGAGAGAGAAGCAGTAAGAGATGGTAAACAATAATTTAGAGTATGGGATGGGAGGGTAGCAGGTAGGGTGGAGTAACGTGATTAACACGTCAGTCACCAGGGAACACGCTACGTGGGTAAGATAATACATCTGTAACACTAATAGTGTTACACCTGTAACACTATTGGTGTTACACATTTAACACTACGAGTGTTACACCTGTTACAGCACCAGCATTACAACTCAGTAACAAGTGTTATACTTGCAACACTCACACTCTTCATCTTAAACGTTTGAGAGAAAATTTGAGGGAAAATCTCCGAGATAAATGATCTGACAGAAAGTTTGTTGTGACCCAGTCACTGCCATTATACCTGACCATCTTATATCTGGCAAGATACCGTGGCTTTTCTGAAGGTGAGTCCTTTAAAAAGGGATAATTGTGGTGCGTCTTTCAACAACAGTGGCAGTTAAGTATATATATATATATATATATATATATATATATATATATATATATATATATATATATATATATACAAAACAACCACTGTGAAAGAATAGAGAAATTCCAAGCGCTTTCGTGACTACTCACATTATCAAGGAACAATGATAATGTGAGTAGTCACGGAAGCGCTTGGAATTTCTCTATTCTTTCACAGTGGTTGTTTTGTATATTCTGAAATCACCTGTTTACTGTGATCTTATTGCATATATATATATATATATATATATATATATATATATATATATATATATATATATAAAGAGAGAGAGAGAGAGAGAGAGAGAGAGAGAGAGAGATAGAGATAGAGATAGATAAAAGTTAATAAGTAAGACATTTGCACAATATTTGGGTAACTTCATCCAGAATAATAGATACCTAATTGTTGTACATATGATTCAGGTATCAAAATATTTATATAGCCTAGCTTCTGTTAGTTTTATTTATCTAGCTCGTTGCATAGGGAAGCAACCCTTGCCCCCTCCCCCCTAAAAAAAACATGCATTTAGACACCATAATAACATCAGTAGGCGAAACAGGAACAGAAAGAAACCCAAATATTTTTTCGCTGGGGACGGCAGTGCAAGGGAAGGGTAGCTCCGATTCCATGAATCAGGAACCCTTCACCCGACCACGTAAACACGGAGTACACATATCTGGTAATGTATGTACTCTGAGGTAGTTTGTTTTTATTTCTGATTGGTTATGCACGGCAGATATTGTAGCCTTAATGACCCTCGTGCAGTCGAACATAATTTAGCTTCCGTTGTGGCAACGTTTCGCTCTGTGTAGAGCTTTATCAAGCCCTACTTAGAGCGAAATGTTGAGCCAGTAAAGATTTTCTTTGCCGCTTCTGTCGTCTTGCATTTTTTTTTTTTTTTTTTTTTTTTTTTTTTTTTTTTTTTTGTGTGTGTGTGTGTGTGTGTGTGTGTGTGTGTGTGTGTGTGTCCTCAATGCGACTTTTTCATTCACTTCGTGTACTCGAGTCATTAACAGGAACCAACTGTAACGGCAAAAGCGGCAACAGCATAACAAAGGTTCTCTGCCAGTAGCAACGGGAATTCTAAGTGAACGCTCATTTGAGCAACAGAATACCAACAGGAGTTTCAAGTGGGCCCTGTCACTTAGCAGTCCCCACGTACATGAGGTGCCTCACCACGTACAGGAACCTACATCACCCACCTACACGAGGTCCCTCAACCACGCACAGGAACCTACATCACCCATCTACACGAGGTCCCTCAACCACGTACAGGAACCTACATCACCACCCACGTACATAAGGTCCCTCACCTGCGTCTCAGGTGTTTCCATCAGACGAGTCACTCATTAGCTGGAGAAGAAAAACATTGTCTGTCTCTTTTCCTAATGAACCCAGGTGTGCTATATCCCTGAGAGATGCTGCGAGACTCCTAGATCTCTCTCTCCCTGTTGTTTTACTCTTGATGCGGCGTTCTCTGTCTGTCTGTCTGTCTCTCTCTCTCTCTCTCTCTCTCTCTCTCTCTCTCTCTCTCTGTATATACGTATATATATATATATATATATATATATATATATATATATATATATATATATATATATATATATATATATATATATATATATATATATATATATGCATATATATATATATATATATATATATATATATATATATATATATATATATATATATATATATATATATATATATATATATATATATATATATATATATGCAATAAGATCACGGTAAACAGGTGATTTCAGAATATGCAAAACAACCACTTTGAAAGAATAGAGAAATTCCAAGCGCTTTGGTGACTACTCACATTATCAAGGAAGATAGTTCCTTGATAATGTGAGTAGTCACGAAACGCTTGGAATTTCTCTATTCTTTCAAAGTGGTTGTTTTGCATATTCTGAAATCACCTGTTTACCGTGATCTTATTGCATATACATACATATATATATATATATATATATATATATATATATATATATATACATATATATATATATATATATATATATATATAGATACATAGATATATATATAGATATATATATATATAAATATATATATATATATATATATATATATATATATAAATATATATATATATATATATATATATATATATATATATAGATAAATAGATAGATAGATAGTCCAAGGAGTAGGACTTCACACTTATCCACATTGAACTGCATCTGCCACTTGTGAGACCAAGACATTTGCTCAAATCCTTCTGACGTTTATTGGTATTCCCCACAAAATCTATTAGTCGACCTATTTTTGTGTCGTCATCGAATTTACTTACGTCACTCGTTATTCCTTCGTCAAGGTTATTAGGGTAAATCATTAACAACAAAGGGCCTAAAACTGATCCTTGTGGAATGCCATTGGTGACCCAGCTCAACTCAACATGGTTCAAGGCATGGTCTTCCATGCCTCGACCCAAATTATACTTTTACCTCCTATACCATGAGCTGCCACTTTCTTATCAGTCTTTTGTGAGGTACTCTATGGAAGGCCTTTCTGAAATTCAAATAAACAACATCGTCGTCCACTGCCTCATTTACTTTATTAAAGAATGTTAGTTAATTTGTCAGGCAGGAACGACCTCTTGTAAGTCCATGCTGAGACTCATTTAATTAATGAGTCTCATTAAGGTAGCTTCTGATAATATTGGCTATAATTGATTCTAATAATTTGCATAGTATAAATGTCAGGCTTATTGGACGGTAATTTGATGGAATTGCCTTATCCCCTAATTTAAATGTAGGAATTACATTCCCCATGATAAACTATGTTTTAAAGAGTACTGTTAACGTGTTCGTTATATAACATGTCTTAGATGTATTATTAACGTAAACTGATAAATATACCTTACTAAGTGATACTGATGTAAGCATGATATAACACGTCTTGGAGAAAATATAAACACAAATGTAGTATAATGCAATTTATAGATTTCGTTTTGTCTACATAGTGAGTTTTATCAAGTCACAGCCTACCTGAGCAGACAGCCTACCTGAGCAGACAGCCTACCTGAGCAGACAGCCTACCTGAGCAGACAGCCTACCTGAGCAGACAGCCTACCTGAGCAGACACACCTACCTGAGCAGACAGCCTACCTGAGCAGACAGCCTACCTGAGCAGACAGCCTACCTGAGCAGACAGCCTACCTGAGCAGACAGCCTACCTGAGCAGACAGCCTACCTGAGCAGACAGCCTACCTGAGCAGACACACCTACCTGAGCAGACAGCCTACCTGAGCAGACAGCCTACCTGAGCAGACAGCCTACCTGAGCAGACACACCTACCTGAGCAGACAGCCTACCTGAGCAGACAGACCTACCTGAGCAGACAGACCTACCTGAGCAGACAGCCTACCTGAGCAGACACACCTACCTGAGCAGACAGCCTACCTGAGCAGACAGACCTACCTGAGCAGACAGACCTACCTGAGCAGACAGACCTACCTGACCAGACAGACCTACCTGAGCAGACAGACCTACCTGAGCAGACACACCTACCTGAGCAGACACACCTACCTGAGCAGACAGCCTACCTGAAAAGACAGACCTACCTGAGCAGACAGACCTACCTGAGCAGACAGCCTACCTGAGCAGACACACCTACCTGAGCAGACACACCTACCTGAGCAGACACACCTACCTGAGCAGACACACCTACCTGAGCAGAGAGTGCGTGAGTGTATATATATAGGGAGCATAGTGACGTGAAGGGTCAGGTGAGGAATGTTGAAGTTGATTGCTGAGAAGAGGCTGGGTTAGAGAAAGACCTACCTGGCACGGGCCAGTAGGTTTGTTGCTATGAGGATAACGATGAAGAAGTTTCCTGGCATGGGGTTCAGCTATGTTGTAAAAGCCGTTGTTCTGGTTGAAACTGTTGAATATGCAGATGAGTGATGATTCCAAGATCCTGCGTCTCTGAGTGTCTTCTTCCCTGGCGATGAATCTTGTGTCTCCGTAGCTCATTAAATGGTTGTGGAAGTTTCGGTGTAAAACACAGGCATTCCTCAAGTCCTCCATTCTGCTGGCGTATTGGTGTTCCGAAATACATGTTTGGAGGTCTCTGGATGTCTCGCCCAGGATAATTGGTTGCAATCGTTGCAAGGGATAGTGTATATCTTCTGACGATTTACTTTGTGGTGTCCCTTACTAGTGATTTTTCTGATGGTGGTGAATGTGGAGGTAGATACTTGCAATGTGGTCCTGGAAAAGATCTTAGAGACATGTTTAGTAACTGTGTTGGTGGGAAGGATAATGTATCTCCTCTCGGCAGTATCTTGTCTGGGTGAGTTGATGATGTTATATGTACGTCGTCTGCAGTTTCAAATGAAGTTACGAGGATAGTGAAGTTTAGAAATTACTTGTTCGATGAAAGAGAATTCTTACTCAAGGAATTCATTACTACAGATTCAGAGAGCACGAAGAAGCCTATGATTACGCTACTTTTAATGTTGGTGTCGTGATGAGCATAGAAGTGGAGAAGATCGTGTTGGTTGGTAGGTTTTCGATAGACTTTAAAATGAAGTTCTTGGTCAGTTTTGCAGAGAAGAAAATCGAGGAAAGGAAGAGTGTTGTCGACTTCTTTTTCTAGTGTGAAATGGATTTAGGGATCGAATTGATTGAGCTTGTGTTGGAAAGCAGGAACATTGAAGCGTCTGGGAGTTTTAATGAAAATGTCGTCAGTATCACGGAGCCAGGTGAGTGAAGAGGGAATAATAAAGGAAAATCACTCGGCTTCTAGATGTACTATTTATACGTTGGCCAGTACGACACTGAGTGGGGAACCCTTGGGCAGACCAAATGTCTGCTGAGAAAGATAATTTTCTAAAAGAGAAACATGTAAAGCAACATGGTCGATGAAATCACTGGCTTTTACAGGAAGGTCGAGGTAGTCACAGTGAGAGATGATTGTTTTTAAGTCTCCATCACTAATTGTTGAAGACAAAGCTGTGTGAGCTCCCAGACGGGATCCATTAAGAGGCTTCACTTACAATGCTCACCCAGTCTGGTTTTCCATGTAGCACGGCTCACTATTTTCCCCTTTTGTTGCAGACATTGTTTTATCCACTCCAGAATTCTGCAGAGATTGCAAATGCTTGTGCATCTGGGGAGAGCCTTTTGCTGTGTGATATTTTTTCAGTGCCTTTGAGAAGTTCGTCTAATGGACAGTAAATTAAAAAATCTTGGTCGGATCACTTTGGTAATCTTTTCATGAAATTCAAACAAATATATCAGGTAAAATATCGCTCTTATTGTATCTATTTGTCGGTCTATTTCTTTCCCTTTCTCTTTCTTTTTACTCGCTATCAATCAGAGAATGGAAGGGCGTTAACAAATGAAACTCTATTCTGCTAATCCTGCTTCGAGTAATCTGACAGATGGTGGGTGGAGGCTGCCAGCTGGTTGTTGACACCACGCAGATGATCAACCTCCAGTGACTGTAATGTAACGAGTAATGATATTTGCCGTGAGCATAATGTCATTGGTAACGAGCAGTTGCAGATGATCAGTGATGGGCATTTGGCGGTACTGGTTCAGGACGGAGCTAATGTAACATTACCTCTGATGTTTCTTCTCCTGAGTGTGGACGACTGACTGCTTCTGACTGATCTCACCTACAGTATTTTGACTCTTACTCCACATCACACTCATAAAATCCTGCGGATAACATTTTCTTGTGACTAACTCCCAGAGATAATATCACCCTGTGCAATACGTGACACACACACACACACACACACACACACACACACACACACACACACACACACACACACACACATACACACACACACACACACACAACTATTCTCAGAACCATACAACCTATCACACCATCCCAACACACACTACAGTCCATACCCACAGCCTCCACCCAACACCGAGCTATAGAATCCCACAGTATGCTACCAGGTCACCCACCCTCACAGGCCCCCCAAACCACAGTGTTGGAAAGGAAACTGAAGGTATGATACACAAACGCTGATGGAATAACAAGTAAGTGGGAGGAGTGGCATGAAAGAGTCAAAGAGGCATCACCAGACATCATAGCTCTCACAGAAACCAAGCTTACAGGTATGATAACAAGATGCCATCTTTCCAACGGGATACCAAATCCTGAGGAAAGACAGAGGGAACAGGGGGGGTGGAGGAGTGGCATTGTTGATCAAAAATCGCTGGAATTTTGATGAGCTGGAGAGAGGAGACAGCGGAGAAGAAAGTGATTACATAGCGGGAACGCTTCACTCTGGAGGTCCCAAGGTGTTAATAGCAGTGATGTATAACCCACCACAGAACAGCAGGAGGCCAAGGTAAGAGTACGACGAGAGCAATGGAGCGATGGTTGACACACTGGCTAGAGTGGCCAGAAGAGATCATGCATGCAGGGCAAAGCTCCTGATCATGGGTGACTTTAACCACAAGGAGATCGATTGGGAGAACTTGGACCCGCATGGGGGCCAAGATACATGGAGGGCTAAGATGATGGAGGTGGTACTGGAAAACTTCATGTACCAACACGTAAGGGACACTACAAGAGAGAGAGGAGAGGATGAACCAGCAAGGCTGGACTTAGTATTCACCTTGAGTAGTGCAGATATCGAGGACATCACATATGAAAGACCCCTTGGGGCCAGTGACCATGTGGTTTTAAGCTTCGAATACACAGTAGAGGTACAAGTGGAGGGAGAAGCAGGAAGACCAGGACGAATGAAGCCAAACTACAAGAAAGGGGACTACACAGGAATGAGGAACTTCCTGAACGGGGTTCAGTGGGACAGAGAACTGGCAGGGAAGCCAGTTAACGAGATGATGGAATATGTAGCAACAAAATGCAAGGAGGCTGAGGAGAGGTTTGTACCCAAGGGTAATAGGAATAATGAAAAAGCCAGGATGAGCCCATGGTTTACCCAAAGGTGCAGGGAGGCAAAAACCAAGTGTGCTAGGGAATGGAAGAAATATAGAAGGCAAAGGACCCAGGAGAATAAGGAGAGCAGTCGTAGAGCCAGAAACGAATATGCACAGATAAGAAGGGAGGCCCAAAGACAATATGAAAATGACATAGCAGCGAAAGCCAAATCTGACTCGAAACTGTTGTACAGCCACATCAGGAGGAAAACAACAGTCAAGGACCAGGTAATCAGGCTAAGGAAGGAAGGAGGAGAGACAACAAAAAATGACCGTGAAATATGTGAGGAACTCAACAAGAGATTCAAAGAAGTGTTCACAGAGGAGACAGAAGGGGCTCCAGAAAGACGGAGAGGTGGGGCACACCACCATGTCCTGGACACAGTGCACACAACCGAGGAAGAAGTGAAGAGGTTTCTGAGTGAGCTAGATACCTCAAAGGCAATGGGGCCAGATAACATCTCCCCATGGGTATTGAGAGAGGGAGCAGAGGCGCTATGTGTACCCCTAACAACAATATTCAATACATCTATCGAAACAGGGAGATTGCCTGAGGCATGGAAGACAGCAAATGTAGTCCCAATCTTTAAAAAAGGAGACAGACATGAAGCATTAAACTACAGACCAGTGTCACTGACATGTATAGTATGCAAAATCATGGAGAAGATTATCAGGAGAAGAGTGGTGGAACACCTAAAAAGGAACGATCTCATCAACAGCAGCCAACATGGTTTCAGGGACGGGAAATCCTGTGTCACAAACCTACTGGAGTTCTATGACATGGTGACAGCGGTAAGACAAGAGAGAGAGGGGTGGGTGGATTGCATTTTCTTGGACTGCAAGAAGGCGTTTGACACAGTTCCACACAAGTAATTAGTGCAAAAGCTGGAGGACCAAGCAGGGATAACAGGGAAGGCACTGCAATGGATCAGGGAATACTTGTCAGGAAGACAGCAGCGAGTCATGGTACGTGGCGAGGTGTCAGAGTGGGCACCTGTGACCAGCGGGGTCCCACAGGGGTCAGTCCTAGGACCAGTGCTGTTTCTGGTATTTGTGAACGACATGACGGAATTAATAGACTCCGAAGTGTCCCTGTTTGCAGATGACGTGAAGTTGATGAGAAGAATTCATTCAATCGAAGACCAGGCAGAACTACAAAGGGATCTGGACAGGCTGCAGACCTGGTCCAGTAATTGGCTCCTGGAGTTCAACCCCACCAAGTGCAAAGTCATTAAGATTGGGGAAGGGCAAAGAAAACCGCAGACGGAGTACAGTCTAAGCAGCCAGAGACTACAAACCTCACTCAAGGAAAAAGATCTTGGGGTGAGTATAACACCAAGCACATCTCCTGAAGCGCACATCAACCAAATAACTGCTGCAGCATATGGGCGCCTGGCAAACCTCAGAACAGCATTCCGACATCTTAATAAGGAATCGTTCAGGACCCTGTACACCGTGTACGTTAGGCCAATATTGGAGTATGCGGCACCAGTTTGGAACCCACACCTAGCCAAGCACGTGAAGAAACTAGAGAAAGTGCAAAGGTTTGCAACAAGACTAGTCCCAGAGCTACGAGGAATGTCCTACGAGGAGAGGTTAAGGGAAATCAACCTGACGACACTGGAGGACAGGAGAGATAGGGGGGACATGATAACGACATACAAAATACTGAGAGGAATTGACAAGGTGGACAAAGACAGGATGTTCCAGAGATGGGACACAGCAACAAGGGGACACAGTTGGAAGCTGAAGACACAGATGAATCACAGGGATGTTAGGAAGTATTTCTTCAGTCACAGAGTAGTCAGGAAGTGGAATAGTTTGGGAAGCGATGTAGTGGAGGCAGGATCCATACATAGCTTTAAGCAGAGGTATGATAAAGCTCACGGCTCAGGGAGAGTGACCTAGTAGCGATCAGTGAAGAGGCGGGGCCAGGAGCTCGGACTCGACCCCCGCAACCTCAACTAGGTGAGTACACACACACACACACACACACACACACACACACACACACACACACACAGGTCACTGTATTTCAATCAGGATCAAGTCCTCTTTTACCCCAGATTTATTTGGTCTTCAATACTGTTTATTCGGCGATTTACCAGGATTTATTTACGCTTAACTGGATTATTCGGCTCTTCATCCGGATTTATTGTTTATGCTGAAGATATTGTTTGTTTTATCTTATGTTTGTGTTCAAGGAGGAGTGAGCTGGTGTTTAATTAGACTTAGATGTGTGTTTGTGTGTGTGTGTACTCACCTAATTGTGGTTACAGGGGTCGAGACTCAGCTCCTGGCCCCGCCTCTTCACTGAATGCTACTAGGTCCTCTCTCTCCCTGCTCCATGAGCCTTATCCTGCCTCATCTTGAAGCTATGTATGGTTCCTGCCTCCACTACCTCATTTGCTAGGCTATTCCACTTCCTGACTACTCTATGACTGAAGAAATACTTCCTAACATCCCTTTGACTCATCTGGGTCTTCAGTTGCCAACTGTGGTCCCTTGTTTCTGTGTCCCATCTCTGGAACATCCTGTCTCTGTCCACCTTGTCTATTCCACGCAGTATTTTGTATGTTGTCTCCCCTGACCCTCCTGTCCTCCAGTGTCGTCAGGCCTATTTCCCTCAACCTTTCTTCGTAGGACATTCCCCTTAGCTCTGGAACTAACCTTGTCGCAAACCTTTGCATTTTCTCAAATTTCTTGACGTGCTTGATCAAGTGTGG
>NC_091296.1:60207180-60211284 GCF_038502225.1 Cherax quadricarinatus
TACTCAGCTATTTGTGGTGTCAGGGGTTGAGCCATAGCTCCTGGCCCCGCCTCTTCGCTGGTAGTTACTAGGTCTGTGTGTGTATGTTGCCCAGTTTTGAGTAGGAGAGAAAGGTATTCTCTGTATGCTGTGTCCATAGTGTGTTGCAGTGTCAGACAAGATGGTATAAACCTTGGTAATAAATACCGACAAGTTGGTTTAGAAAGACACGTAAGCAAACACTATAACATATTTATTAGAAAACGTTTCGGTCCTGGGACCTTGATCACTAGAAGTGATCAAGGTCCCAGGACCGAAACGTTTTCTAATACGGCTTGTCAGCGGAGAAGCAGCTTATAAACCGTATGGCAGGAGAGGTGCAGCAGTCATAGGTCGTGTCACATTTGTTCAATGTGGAAGTAAGTCGCGCCCAAGAATTAGGCAAGCGAAGAATTCCTAAGTATAAAGTATTCCTAAGTATAAAGATACCCAAGAGTTGCACATGTGTCTAATTTATCAACATGTCGGTTCTCTGAACCATTCATCTACAAATCTGTCAGACACTGCAACTTCTTGGGATCTTAATACTTAGGAATTCTTCGCTTGCCTAATTCTTGGGCACGACCTACTTCCACATTGAACAAATGTGACACCACCTATGACTGCTGCACCTCTCCTGCCATACGGTTTATAAGCTCCTTCTCAGCACGTATGCCGTATTCTATTCAAGATTGATGGACTGAACACATCGACTCAAGGTTGAGGGACTGATTACCTCATTCTCCTCCTGTTCTTCAAGTTTCTCCTACGTATGGACTGATGAAGCCACTGTGTGGCGAAACGTTTCCTCAATAAAGATACCCAAGAGTTGCACATGTGTCTAATTTATCAACATGTCGGTTCTCTGAACCATTCATCTACAAAGTGTGTGTGTGTGTACACCACCAGTTAATAATTGGTGGTGTACAGGTGACAGTCAGCTTTACTGACCCACATCACCACCACCACCATCACCACCACCACCACCACCATCACCACCACCACCACTACCATCACCATCACCACCATCACCACCATCACCACCACCACCACCACCACCACCACCACCACCACCACCACCACCACCACCACCACCACCACCACCACCATCACCACCACCACCACCACCACCACCACCACCATCACCACCACCACCACCACCACCACCACCACCACCACCACCACCACCACCACCACCACCATCACCACCACCACCACCACCACCACCACCACCATCACCATCACCACCACCACCACCATCACCACCATCACCACCACCACCACCACCACCACCACCACCACCACCACCACCACCACCATCACCATCACCACCACCACCACCACCACCACCACCACCACCACCATCACCACCACCACCACCACCACCACCACCACCACCATCACCACCACCACCACCACCACCACCACCACCACCACCACCACCACCATCACCACCACCACCACCACCACCACCACCACCATCACCACCACCACCACCACCACCACCACCATCACCATCACCACCACCACCACCACCACCACCACCACCACCACCACCACCATCACCACCACCACCACCACCACCACCACCACCACCACCATCACCACCACCACCACCACCACCACCACCATCACCACCACCACCACCACCACCACCACCACCATCACCATCACCACCACCACCACCACCACCACCACCACCACCACCACCACCATCACCACCACCACCATCACCACCACCACCACCACCACCACCACCACCATCACCACCACCACCACCACCACCACCACCACCACCATCACCACCACCACCACCACCACCACCACCATCACCACCACCACCACCACCACCACCACCACCACCACCACCACCACCACCACCACCATCACCACCACCACCACCACCACCATCACCACCACCACCACCACCACCACCACCACCACCACCACCACCACCACCATCACCACCACCACCACCACCACCACCACCACCACCACCACCACCACCACCACCACCACCACCACCATCACCACCACCATCACCACCACCACCATCACCACCACCACCACCACCACCATCACCATCACCACCACCACCACCATCACCATCACCACCACCACCACCACCACCACCACCACCACCACCACCACCACCACCACCACCATCACCACCACCACCACCACCACCATCACCACCACCACCACCATCACCACCACCACCACCACCACCACCACCATCACCACCACCACCACCACCACCACCACCATCACCACCACCACCACCACCACCACCACCACCTTGAAGACCTTCTCATCCGGGCAAAACATCGTAGAGTCAACAACAGTAATTGCATGAAACATTCAGTGGGTCGAATTTGCTTTTAATTAGGGTCCTTGTGAACCTTGAATTAATTAAGGCGAGAATATTTCCTAAGTGACCTTTGTTTTTCTCAAGACTTTCCACAGTTCTTCTGTTATTTCTTGAGATATATTTTAATAACATTATCTGCGCTGCAAAACAATTAAATAATCATGTGATTCTCACATCACCTTTTTAATTAACACATCGATCGTCTCCCACCGAGGCAGTGTGACCCAAAAAAAAAGAAGAAACACTTTCATCATCACTCACTCCATCACTGTCTTGCCAGATATTATAGTTCAAA
Organism: Cherax quadricarinatus; assembly: GCF_038502225.1. Taxonomy (NCBI): domain Eukaryota; kingdom Metazoa; phylum Arthropoda; class Malacostraca; order Decapoda; family Parastacidae; genus Cherax; species Cherax quadricarinatus. The sequence goes on from NC_091296.1 coordinate 60,209,865, forward strand.
TGTCTGTTAACTGCAACATCTCCACCCCTCCTTCAGGGTGCAGACATTGTACTTCCCACTAGTCAGGACTCAAGTCCAGCTAACCGCTATCCCCTGAATCCCATCCAATATGTTACCTTGCTCACACTCCAACAGTTAAGTCATAAAAGCCCTCTTCTTCCACTCACTGCTATCTAACACACTCACACAAGCCTGCTGGATGTCCAAGCCCCTCACACACAAAACCCACTTTACTCCCCGTCCCTCCAACCTTTCCTACGTTGTCACCTTCCCTCCACGACAAATTTATACACCCTCGAAGACATCATATTTTTCTTCAACCTCTCTAAATGTCCAAACCACCTCAACAAACCCTCCTCAGCTCTCTGGATAATACTTTTAGTAACCCCACACCTCCTAACCTTTGTCTAAAAAATAATTTTGAGTAAATACAGCATTAAAGTTTGTGTTTTGGTGGCACTAAATTAATTAGAGTAAGCAATTAGTGTAAGTAATTAGGGTAAGTAATTAGGGTATGGAATTAAGGTGAAACAGTCTGTTAGAGGTTAGGACAATGTCTGTTAAATGTCGAGAACAACTTAGACAGATGTTGGAGGAAACAAGGGAGATATTAGGGAACAATCTACTATTTGTTAGTAGTTAATAACACAGAAGTTAACCAGTGTTTGTTAGAAATTAAACAATAGCAGAGGCTGGTTAGGAAAAACCTAGAGAATGTTAAACAAGAAAACTAAGTCGGATCTTGAAGATGACGTGGAGGAATTCTTGTTGTTGTCATTGTCCAGAATATATATATATATATATATATATATATATATATATATATATATATATATATATATATATATATATATATAGTCAACTATTCTGGACAATGACAACAACAACAAGAATTCCTCCACGTCATCAAAACTTTAAAGTAAGCTCCCAGCCGGCCAGCAAACCAGTCAGCCAGTCAGTCAGCCAGCCAGTCAGCCGGCCAACCAGCTAGCCAGCCGGCCAACCAGCCAGCCAGCCAGCCAGCCAGTCAGCCGGCCAGTCAGCCAGTCAGTGAGTGTCGTTCTGATGGCTGACTTATTTAAGAAGTGAAAAACATTTTTGTTTTCCCAAAAGACCTTGAATTATTGTATAATGAGATACTCTCAGTCTTAATGCAAGAGCTCTCTCTCTCTCTCACTCTCTCTCTCTCACTCACTCTCACTCTCTCTCTCTCACTCACTCTCACTCTCTCTCTCTCTCACTCTCACTCTCTCTCACTCACTCTCACTCTCTCTCTCTCTCACTCTCTCTCTCTCTCTCTCTCTCTCTCTCTCTCTCTCTCTCTCTCTCTCTCTCTCTCACTCTCTCTCTCTCTCACTCTCTCTCTCACTCTCACTCACTCTCTTTCTCTCTTTCTCTCTCTCTCTCCCTCTCTCTCTCT
>NC_091296.1:60211384-60241384 GCF_038502225.1 Cherax quadricarinatus
TTCACAGCTCCTGGCCCCTCCTCTTCACTGGTCGCTTCTAGGTCACTACATCACTTCCCAGACTATTCCACTTCCTGACTACTCTGTGAGTGAAGAAATACTTCCTAACATCCCTGTGATTCATCTGAGTCTTCAACTTCCAACTGTGTCCCCTTGTTGCTGTGTCCAGTCTCTGGAACATCCTGTCTCTGTCCACCTTGTCAATTCCTTTCAGTATTTTATATATCGTTATTATATCCCCCTATCTCTCCTGTCCTCCAGTGTCGTCAGGTCGATTTCTCTTAACCTCTCCTCATAGGGCATACCCCTTAGCTCCGGGACTAGTCTTGTTGCAAACCTTTGCACTTTCTCAGATTTCCGTACATGCATGGCTAGATGTGGGTTGCAAACTGGTGCTGTGTACTCCAATATAGGAGTGACATACACAGTGTACAAGGTCCTGAACGATTCCTAGTTGAGATGTGCCGGTGTTATACTCATCCCAAGATCCTTTTCCTTGAGTGAAGTTTGTAATCTCTGGCTCCCTTGACTGTACTCCGTCTACGGTCTTCTTTTTCCTTTCCCAATCTTCATGACTTTGCACTTGGTGGGGTTGAACTCCACGAGGCAGTTTCTGGACCAGGTCTGCAGCCTGTCCAGATCCCTTTGTAGTTCTACCTGGTCCTCATCCGACTGGATTTTTCTCATCAGCTTCACATCATTTGTTTCCAGCTGCGTCCTAGTGTTTCTGTTTTCCAGCTCTTGAGCAATCTGTCTCTGTCTATCCTTGCAGGTCCTCTCAGTATTTTGTACGTTGTTGTCATATCACCCCTATTGCCATGTTTAGATAAATGGTTCAGAGAACCGACAGGTTGATAAATTAGACACATGTGTAACACTTGGGTATCTTCATCGTGGAAACGTTTCGCCACACAGTGACTTCATCAGTCCAATACAAAGAAGAATGGTGAAGATCAGGAGTTTAAGGTAATCTGTCCCTCAGCCTAGAATCGACGCCAGGCTGAGGGACAGAATACCTTAAACTCCTGATCTTCGCCATTCTCATTTGTATAGGACTGATGAAGCCGCTGGCTGGTGAAACGTCTCCACAAAAAAGATACCCAAGTGTTGCACATGTGTCTGTTATATCAACCTGTCGGTTCTCTGAACCATTTTTCTAAATACTGGTGTTTCATATTCTAATATGGGATTAACGTTAACCATGTTGTAAAGTGTAGTGAATGACTCCTTGCTTAGGTTCGTCACAACTAATCTTAGTTCTGCAGGAATTATTCCGTTCAGGTGCCTCAGGCGATGTACGTGTGCTTGTGTACGCCCACACAGACGGTCACAGGTGTCTAATCTTATACAGTCATGTGTGTATTTCTACATTCACAAAATCACGTGTGTGTATTAGCACCAAAGAAGACATTCACGTGTGGAACTGGCTTAATCTTGAGCTATCTACAGCAATTCTGTGAACAAGAACAGCAACTCAGGAATGATAATTGGTCTTGATAGTCACGCAACTTGTGTGCGTGTGTGTGTCATCACTACACTGTCTTGATGACTGATGTCACCATATGTATAAAACGTGTTGATCCGTCACACTGCACGCAGCACGAGTGTCATTTGTGGTTCCATAACCCTGTTAAATCTTCCTCTACTTATCGATTAGTCCCTTGCTCAACCCATTATTTATATTCACATTTTTCTTGTCGCATCCCTTCCTTGTCCCACACTTCCTTTTTCCATCCCTTTGCTTTCTTTCTTATCTCACTCTTCCATATCCCACCTTACCAAGTCACTTTACAAATTCGCTAATTCACAAGAACTCGTCTAACTCTTCACCAATACGCAATAAAAGTCATATATGACTCCTTGACATGGCGGGCCAGAGCCAGTACTCAGTCATGCTCACCTCCGCGATGTTCAGTCTTGTCGTGACTGTTTCTCTTAGCTCTCCACTGTTAACATCACCATCGACATAATCCCTCGTCACTTATACAGTCACTCAGTTCTCCCCATCATTCGAGTGTTCTGTGTAATAGTAACTCCGCCCCTGGTAGGACACCTGTGAAGCTGATATAGCACTGAGGCATCTAACTGGTACTGAGATGCGAATGCAGCAGTGCAGACAACAGTGAACAGCACACACGGTGCAGAAGAAGCTTTCACTGGGGCAATGGGTAATGAGATAACTGAGTTTTCAATCGGCTTCAGTACACAAGCTTAAAGTTTTACAATCGTTTTGAATAAAAACTCATGTATAAATTAAGCCTGGCTAACCCAATCAAGTCAGATTCTAACATATTACCGTCAGGGTCTTTGTGTTAATTTGTGTGAATTTGCAGACTCTGGGAATACGCAGAACTAGAAGAGATATGATTGAATTGTACAAATGAAAAATATAAATTAAATATACATAGCATGTCCAAAATATCCGACCAAGTCAAAGACTCGCAGCAATGATTTCAAGTTGGACAGATTTACATTTAGAAAGGATACAGATCTGGCAGTAGAGTGGAACAAACATCCAGGTAGCGTCACTAAATGACTGGATTTTAGACGGACCCGCACAGTCCGTCTCAAATCCAACTTAAACCAACATTCTCCACCTGACTCTTCACCCTATATATAAACTCAAGTACTCTTTACCCGAGTAGATCTGTTTGTGACTTGATAAAGTCCACTGTGTGGGCGAAACGTTGTCAGTGAAAGATGGCATTATGCTGCATTTGTGTTTATTCCATTTTGTCGGTATTTTATATCTTTGATCACCATGGTGATGTATACCCCATTACCTGGCCTCAGGTGGTTATCCAGTACCTCCCATTACACAGGATATCCAGATATAAGGTATATCATTACCGACAAGCTGAAATAAATTAATGTTGGTAGAATTACCGATAGTGTTAGATAAAAGGACACAAGTGCAACTAATGTGACATTTTATTGTGGCAACGTTTCGCTCCTGGACTGCGAAACGTTGCCACAATAAAATGTCACATTAGTTGCATTTGTGTTCTTTTACCTAACAAGCTAAAATAAACATATAGTGAACGAAACATCTCCAGGTAAATTGGATTTATAATTTATCGACTTCACGAGGTCACTGTGGCTGCACGTCACTTGTTTACCACCAGTCAAGAATACTTAAATCCCTAAAACAGGCATTAAAATATTCGAAAATATGGATTACATTGTATATACACTTGAGAGATACGCCTCTCGGTGTATATACTTTCCTAATAAGTGTTGCATGTGCTGTTATTTTCCCTGGAATAGGTTTAAGTAAGCACATAAAAGGCCCTAAAATCTGGAATTCATTACCTGTTAATATAAAAGAAACACTACCTGTTTATAAATTCAAGTCTCTTCTCAAAGATCACTTACTCACCCAAAACCAAATAAATACTGAATAACTGAACCTTATAAATTGTATATCTTAAATGTTTCTCACAATTATATCACATAAATGTTAAACCTAAAACCCAATCTAACTTTATTATTTTTTAAATTCACTACCTAACAGAATACTCCATTCTACTGAATTTACAACAATGCATGCAACCATATGACCTGTCTTTGTAATACTCACTTGTGCTTTATAGTAATCAGTTTACATTAATGTTTTTCACTGATTTCATCATTGCTTAGTTAATCTTAAGTTAATTTTAAGCCAGCCCGTAATGCTATGCATAGTATAAGTGGCTTTGGCATGCTGCTCTTATCTGTATTTTTTTTTTGTACCTCTGTAAGTGTGCTCAAATTATAAATAAATAAATAAATAAATAAATAAATAAATTTGGCGCACGCCACATGGCTATGAATGTTTTTATGGGGAGGGTGGACAGCCCCTACTATTACATTTCATAATATATTACATTATTTTACGAGACGAACCGGGAAGCCATTATAAGGCGTCAGTCACATGACCAACAACTCTACTTAAATCACATGACTAAAACCTCACAGCGGAATTTTCTTTAGTATCTCCTCCAAATAATTACAATGCCACCACTGCAATATTTATGTAAAATAATCACCACTGTTTATATTAATGACTTGTAAATTGTTTGAGACACTTGCCATAATCAATTGAAATTAATGTTTGTATATATTTAAAAAAGACTGGACTACTGATATTTTTTTTTTAATTTATTACCATTGTTCATGCGACCTTGAGGTCTCAAAATCAAAGAGATGCGTTCGTCTCTAATGGCCTGTGTTGTTGGATGATTACCTTTGTATATTTGTGTGTCATGGCACCTGTATACCTGTGTCATGACACCGTGTGTACCTGTGTGTCATGACACCGTGTGTACCTGTGTCATGACACCGTGTGTACCTGTGAGTCATGACACCGTGTGTACCTGTGTGTCATGACACCGTGTGTACCTGTGTCATGACACCGTGTGTACCTGTGTGTCATGACACCGTGTGTACCTGTGTGTCATGACACCGTGTGTACCTGTGTGTCATGACACCGTGTGTACCTGTGTGTCATGACACCGTGTGCACCTGTGTGTCATGACACCGTGTGCACCTGTGTGTCATGACACCGTGTGCACCTGTGTGTCATGACACCGTGTGTACCTGTGTGTCATGACACCGTGTGTACCTGTGTGTCATGACACCGTGTGCACCTGTGTGTCATGACACCGTGTGTACCTGTGTCATGACACCGTGTGTACCTGCGTCACGACGCCGTGTGTACCTGTGTGTCATGACACCGTGTGTACCTGCGTCACGACGCCGTGTGTACCTGTGTGTCATGACATCGTGCTATAGACAGCATAGGACAGTCACCTCTGTAATAGCTTCTTTGCACGAATCTGACCTTTGTTCACCAGGTTGCCACCTACACCTCCCACTCACATTGTTAGCGTATCCATTCACAGGTAATATTCTGCGTGTACTGGAACCAGGTGTCCCGTAGCTCGATCACCAGCGCACACTCACACACTGAGGTCCGGAGTTCGAACCTCTGGTACGGCTGGATAACATTAGGGACATGTTTCCATAAAACACCTGCTGTCCCTGTTCGTGTCAGCCTTAATGACCCTCGTCTACTCTACAGCCTAGAGACCTAACCAGTCAACCAACCAAACATAGAATATAACTGAATCAACATCCCGCGATAGACCTCTGGATAAACCTTGGAATATTTGTTCGTGGAATAGTATTTAATTTGCTAGCTTAAAGCCTATTAACTCCAAGCGGGTCATTAAGACTTCGTATCCTTGCTTTACTCGCTAAAACATTAAATAAAGGAAACTCGCACTGTGTGTACAAAGACCTGTGTTCATGTTGTACCTCAAGACGGGTCTTTGTAAACTGACTTGCTAACTGCTGGTTTTGGTCATATGACTGAGGCTTCCCGCTGGCCGGTATTGGACCACCCTATAAAAAACTAAGGCTGCTTAATTGGGTTTTAAGCCGATGAAGCACACGAGGGACATTTTGACTTTATGTGTCACCTGTTCAACACCAGTCAAGAATAAATTAATTCCTAAAATGGGAATTAAAGTAAAATTTCAGCATATTTTCCTTGAGATAATGTTTATATTGTCTGGTAGTTAGGTAAGGTTTGTCAGGAAACATGACAAGTGTTACCTGAGGCGGGTCTTAGTCATATGATGACCAGCAGTTGGTATCCTGTGGTAACTCACAACAGATATTTTATCTGAATTTCTCTCTCCAGTTTATCTTAAACAGAAATTATATAATTTCCTTATACATTAATTAAAATTCCAGGTATCTTCAGTCTATCCACATTATTTTTTCTAGAACGTTTTATATAAAACAATATAATATAAAACTCCACTCGTCATGTTTTTTTTTTCAATCATGCTTAACAAGAACAACTTATTATATGCTATATATCAAAAGTATAAGTAACAATGTAAACTTTCGTCTCCCTCTGGGGTGATAGTCGATGCTGCCACATCACACAGCTTAATAATTGCCGTCATTTGTATCAGCGGAGAACTTAATAGCTAATCTGGCTGTAATGAAACACATTTACTTAATGAAACTCTGCGAATTGTCAAGAGGCGGAGTATAGTGCTGGATGTATGTTACTGGTGGAGTGTAGTGCTGGATGTATGTTACTGATGGAGTGTAGTGTTGTATGTATGTTACTGGTGGAGTGTAGTGCTGGATGTATGTTACTGGTGGAGTGTAGTGCTGGATGTATGTTACTGGTGGAGTATAGTGCTGGATGTATGTTACTGGTGGAGTGTAGTGCTGGATGTATGTTACTGGTGGAGTATAGTGCTGAATGTATGTTACTGGTGGAGTGTAGTGTTGAATGTATGTTACTGGTGGAGTATAGTGCTGGATGTATGTTACTGGTGGAGTGTAGTGCTGGATGTATGTTACTGATGGAGTGTAGTGTTGTATGTATGTTACTGGTGGAGTGTAGTGCTGGATGTATGTTACTGGTGGAGTGTAGTGCTGGATGTATGTTACTGGTGGAGTATAGTGCTGGATGTATGTTACTGGTGGAGTGTAGTGCTGGATGTATGTTACTGGTGGAGTATAGTGCTGGATGTATGTTACTGGTGGAGTGTAGTGTTGAATGTATGTTACTGGTGGAGTATAGTGCTGGATGTATGTTACTGGTGGAGTGTAGTGCTGGATGTATGTTACTGGTGGAGTGTAGTGTTGAATGTATGTTACTGGTGGAGTATAGTGTTGAATGTATGTTACTGGTGGAGTATAGTGCTGGATGTATGTTACTGGTGGAGTATAGTGCTGTATGTATGTTACTGGTGGAGTATAGTGTTGAATGTATGTTACTGGTGGAGTATAGTGCTGGATGTATGTTACTGGTGGAGTGTAGTGCTGGATGTATGTTACTGGTGGAGTGTAGTGTTGGATGTATGTTACTGGTGGAGTGTAGTGTTGAATGTATGTTACTGGTGGAGTATAGTGTTGGATGTATGTTACTGGTGGAGTGTAGTGTTGAATGTATGTTACTGGTGGAGTATAGTGCTGGATGTATGTTACTGGTGGAGTGTAGTGTTGGATGTATGTTACTGGTGGAGTGTAGTGCTGGATGTATGTTACTGGTGGAGTATAGTGCTGGATGTATGTTACTGGTGGAGTGTAATGCTGGATGTATGTTACTGGTGGAGTGTAGTGTTGGATGTATGTTACTGGTGGAGTATAGTGTTGGATGTATGTTACTGGTGGAGTGTAGTGCTGGATGTATGTTACTGGTGGAGTGTAGTGTTGGATGTATGTTACTGGTGGAGTATAGTGCTGGATGTATGTTACTGGTGGAGTGTAGTGCTGGATGTATGTTACTGGTGGAGTGTAGTGCTGGATGTATGTTACTGGTGGAGTATAGTGCTGGATGTATGTTACTGGTGGAGTGTAGTGCTGGATGTATGTTACTGGTGGAGTGTAGTGCTGGATGTATGTTACTGGTGGAGTGTAGTGCTGGATGTATGTTACTGGTGGAGTGTAGTGCTGGATGTATGTTACTGGTGGAGTGTAGTGCTGGATGTATGTTACTGGTGGAGTGTAGTGCTGGATGTATGTTACTGGTGGAGTGTAGTGCTGGATGTATGTTACTGGTGGAGTGTAGTGTTGGATGTATGTTACTGGTGGAGTATAGTGCTGGATGTATGTTACTGGTGGAGTGTAGTGCTGGATGTATGTTACTGGTGGAGTGTAGTGCTGGATGTATGTTACTGGTGGAGTGTAGTGCTGGATGTATGTTACTGGTGGAGTGTAGTGCTGGATGTATGTTACTGGTGGAGTATAGTGCTGGATGTATGTTACTGGTGGAGTGTAGTGTTGGATGTATGTTACTGGTGGAGTATAGTGCTGGATGTATGTTACTGGTGGAGTGTAGTGTTGGATGTATGTTACTGGTGGAGTATAGTGCTGGATGTATGTTACTGGTGGAGTGTAGTGTTGGATGTATGTTACTGGTGGAGTATAGTGCTGGATGTATGTTACTGGTGGAGTGTAGTGTTGGATGTATGTTACTGGTGGAGTATAGTGCTGGATGTATGTTACTGGTGGAGTGTAGTGTTGGATGTATGTTACTGGTGGAGTGTAGTGCTGGATGTATGTTACTGGTGGAGTGTAGTGTTGGATGTATGTTACTGGTGGAGTGTAGTGCTGGATGTATGTTACTGGTGGAGTGTAGTGCTGGATGTATGTTACTGGTGGAGTATAGTGCTGGATGTATGTTACTGGTGGAGTGTAGTGCTGGATGTATGTTACTGGTGGAGTATAGTGCTGGATGTATGTTACTGGTGGAGTGTAGTGCTGGATGTATGTTACTGGTGGAGTATAGTGCTGGATGTATGTTACTGGTGGAGTGTAGTGCTGGATGTATGTTACTGGTGGAATGTAGTGTTGGATGTATGTTACTGGTGGAGTCTAGTGCTGGATGTATGTTACTGGTGGAGTGTAGTGTTGAATGTATGTTACTGGTGGAGTGTAGTGTTGAATGTATGTTACTGGTGGAGTGTAGTGCTGGATGTATGTTACTGGTGGAGTGTAGTGTTGAATGTATTTTACTGGTGGAGTGTAGTGCTGGATGTATGTTACTGGTGGAGTGTAGTGCTGGATGTATGTTACTGGTGGAGTGTAGTGCTGGATGTATGTTACTGGTGGAGTGTAGTGCTGGATGTATGTTACTGGTGGAGTATAGTGCTGGATGTATGTTACTGGTGGAGTGTAGTGCTGGATGTATGTTACTGGTGGAGTGTAGTGCTGGATGTATGTTACTGGTGGAGTGTAGTGCTGGATGTATGTTACTGGTGGAGTGTAGTGCTGGATGTATGCTACTGGTGGAGTATAGTGCTGGATGTATGTTACTGGTGGCGTGTAGTGCTGGATGTATGTTACTGGTGGAGTATAGTGCTGGATGTATGTTACTGTTGGAGTATAGTGCTGGATGTATGTTACTGGTGGAGTATAGTGCTGGATGTATGTTACTGGTGGAGTATAGTGCTGGATGTATGTTACTGGTGGAGTATAGTGCTGGATGTATGTTACTGGTGGAGTATAGTGCTGGATGTATGTTACTGGTGGAGTATAGTGCTGGATGTATGTTACTGGTGGAGTATAGTGCTGGATGTATGTTACTGGTGGAGTGTAGTGCTGGATGTATGTTACTGGTGGCGTGTAGTGCTGGATGTATGTTACTGGCGGAGTGTAGTGCTGGATGTATGTTACTGGTGGAGTGTAGTGCTGGATGTATGTTACTGGTGGAGTATAGTGCTGGATGTATGTTACTGTTGGAGTATAGTGCTGGATGTATGTTACTGGTGGAGTGTAGTGCTGGATGTATGTTACTGGTGGAGTATAGTGTTGGATGTATGTTACTGGTGGCGTGTAGTGCTGGATGTATGTTACTGGTGGAGTATAGTGCTGGATGTATGTTACTGGTGGAGTATAGTGCTGGATGTATGTTACTGGTGGAGTATAGTGCTGGATGTATGTTACTGGTGGAGTATAGTGCTGGATGTATGTTACTGGTGGAGTATAGTGCTGGATGTATGTTACTGGTGGAGTATAGTGCTGGATGTATGTTACTGGTGGAGTATAGTGCTGGATGTATGTTACTGGTGGAGTATAGTGCTGGATGTATGTTACTGGTGGAGTATAGTGCTGGATGTATGTTACTGGTGGAGTGTAGTGCTGGATGTATGTTACTGGTGGAGTATAGTGCTGGATGTATGTTACTGGTGGAGTATAGTGCTGGATGTATGTTACTGGTGGAGTATAGTGCTGGATGTATGTTACTGGTGGAGTATAGTGCTGGATGTATGTTACTGGTGGAGTATAGTGCTGGATGTATGTTACTGGTGGAGTGTAGTGTTGGATGTATGTTACTGGTGGAGTATAGTGCTGGATGTATGTTACTGGTGGAGTATAGTGCTGGATGTATGTTACTGGTGGAGTGTAGTGCTGGATGTATGTTACTGGTGGAGTGTAGTGCTGGATGTATGTTACTGGTGGAGTATAGTGCTGGATGTATGTTACTGGTGGAGTATAGTGCTGGATGTATGTTACTGGTGGAGTGTAGTGCTGGATGTATGTTACTGGTGGAGTGTAGTGCTGGATGTATGTTACTGGTGGAGTGTAGTGCTGGATGTATGTTACTGGTGGAGTATAGTGCTGGATGTATGTTACTGGTGGAGTATAGTGCTGGATGTATGTTACTGGTGGAGTGTAGTGTTGGATGTATGTTACTGGTGGAGTGTAGTGCTGGATGTATGTTACTGGTGGAGTGTAGTGTTGGATGTATGTTACTGGTGGAGTATAGTGCTGGATGTATGTTACTGGTGGAGTGTAGTGCTGGATGTATGTTACTGGTGGAGTGTAGTGCTGGATGTATGTTACTGGTGGAGTGTAGTGCTGGATGTATGTTACTGGTGGAGTGTAGTGCTGGATGTATGTTACTGGTGGAGTGTAGTGCTGGATGTATGTTACTGGTGGAGTATAGTGCTGGATGTATGTTACTGGTGGAGTATAGTGCTGGATGTATGTTACTGGTGGAGTATAGTGCTGGATGTATGTTACTGGTGGAGTATAGTGCTGGATGTATGTTACTGGTGGAGTATAGTGCTGGATGTATGTTACTGGTGGAGTATAGTGCTGGATGTATGTTACTGGTGGAGTATAGTGCTGGATGTATGTTACTGGTGGAGTGTAGTGCTGGATGTATGTTACTGGTGGAGTATAGTGCTGGATGTATGTTACTGGTGGAGTATAGTGCTGGATGTATGTTACTGGTGGAGTGTAGTGTTGGATGTATGTTACTGGTGGAGTGTAGTGCTGGATGTATGTTACTGGTGGAGTGTAGTGTTGGATGTATGTTACTGGTGGAGTATAGTGCTGGATGTATGTTACTGGTGGAGTGTAGTGCTGGATGTATGTTACTGGTGGAGTGTAGTGCTGGATGTATGTTACTGGTGGAGTGTAGTGCTGGATGTATGTTACTGGTGGAGTGTAGTGCTGGATGTATGTTACTGGTGGAGTGTAGTGCTGGATGTATGTTACTGGTGGAGTATAGTGTTGGATGTATGTTACTGGTGGAGTATAGTGCTGGATGTATGTTACTGGTGGAGTATAGTGCTGGATGTATGTTACTGGTGGAGTATAGTGCTGGATGTATGTTACTGGTGGAGTATAGTGCTGGATGTATGTTACTGGTGGAGTATAGTGCTGGATGTATGTTACTGGTGGAGTGTAGCATTTGTGAAGTAGAGGTGTGTGGTGGAGTGCTACTTATGGAGGAAAAGTAGAGTGTATACTGCATATGTGGAATTTTGTGCAGTATAACTTTTTGTATTATTCCAAGCGCTTTCGTAATCTCTAACATTATCGAAGAGACGGTAATACCAATGTCCTTTGGCGATGTGAGACATCAGGAAAGTGCTGGAAGTAAACTGTATTAAGATGTCACATTTTGTTGTGATCTTATTGTATATGAAGTTTTATATTTGACAGAGTCCACTGTGGAAAATTTTGAATTTTCCTAAATTCAACATGTGTAAATTTGAAAATATAATAAGTGTGCAATAAAGTGTGATGCTGATTTGACCCTTTTGAGAAATTTCGAGTGAGGGGAGGAGGTAGAACAGCCACTGAGTAAATTAACCAGTAAATTGAAAATCCAAATTCTTTTAGTATAGTGTGTGACAGGGAACCAACCCATCTCAACAGTGCCATGTATGGTAGGAGAACTGATTGTGAACAATATAGTACAAAACAAAAAGCAAATGCCAGGTTAAAGTTCCTCTGTAGATAGGTGCAGTACCTACCCTCTGTAGGTGCTGCAGATAGGTGCAGTACCTACCCTCTGTAGGCACTGCAGATAGGTGCAGTACCTACCCTCTGTAGGTGCTGCAGACTTGGGCAGTACCTACCCTCTGTAGACACTGCAGATAGGTGCAGTGCCTACCCATTGTAGGCACTGCAGATAGGTGCAGTACCTACCCTCTGTAGGCGCTGCAGATAGGTGCAGTGCCTACCCTCTGTAGACACTGCAGATAGGTGCAGTACCTACCCTCTGGAGGCACTGTGGATAGGTGCAGTACCTACCCTCTAGACACTGCAGATAGGTGCAGTGCCTACCCTCTGTAGGCACTGCAGATAGGTGCAGTACCTACCCTCTGAAGGCACTGCAGATAGGTGCAGTGCCTACCCTCTGTAGGCACTGCAAATAGGTGCAGTACCTACCCTCTGAAGGCACTGCAGATAGGTGCAGTGCCTACCCTCTGGAGGCACTGCAGATAGGTGCAGTGCCTACCCTCTGGAGGCACTGCAGATAGGTGCAGTGCCTACCCTCTGTAGGCACTGCAGATAGGTGCAGTACCTACCCTCTGTAGGCACTGCAGATAGGTGCAGTACCTACCCTCTGGAGGCACTGCAGATAGGTGCAGTGCCTACCCTCTGGAGGCACTGCAGATAGGTGCAGTGCCTACCGTCTGGAGGCACTGCAGATAGGTGCAGTACCTTCCCTCTAGAGGCACTGCAGATAGGTGCAGTACCTACCCTCTAGAGGCACTGCAGAAAGGTGCAGTACCTACCCTCTGGAGGCACTGCAGATAGGTGCAGTGCCTACCCTCTGGAGGCACTGCAGGTTGGTGCAGTACCTACCCTCTAGAGGCACTGCAGATAGGTGCAGTACCTACCCTCTGGAGGCACTGCAGATAGGTGCAGTACCTACCCTCTGGAGGCACTGCAGATAGATGCAGTACCTACCCTCTGGAGGCACTGCAGATAGATGCAGTACCTACCCTCTGGAGGTACTGCAGATAGGTGCAGTACTACCCTCTGGAGGCACTGCAGATAGATGCAGTACCTACCCTCTGGAGGCACTGCAGATAGATGCAGTACCTACCCTCTGGAGGCACTGCAGATAGATGCAGTACCTACCCTCTGGAGGCACTGCAGATAGGTGCAGTACCTACCCTCTGAGACTCGCAGGACCCTAAATCTAGCTTATTATTCTTGTTCCCCAAGGTACACTGCTCTTACAAAATAACCGAACAAGACTATAAATTATTTTATTATTTATTAACACACTGGCCGATTCCCATCAAGGCAGGGTGGCCCGAAAAAGAAAAACTTTCACCATCATTCACTCCATCACTGTCTTGCCAGAAGGGTGCTTTACACTACAGTTTTTAAACTGCAACATTAACACCCCTCCTTCAGAGTGCAGTCACTGTACTTCCCATCTGAAAATATAAACACATATGCAGTATAATGTGATCCTTTATTGACTACGTTTCGCCCACACAGTGGGCTTTTTCAAGTCACAAACAGAACTGTTTTGTTTGTGACTTGAAAAAGCCCACTGTGTGGGCGAAACGTAGTCAATAAAGGATCACATTATACTGCATATGTGTTTATATTTCCATTGTGTCGGTATTTTATACCATTTATTTCCACTTCCCATCTCCAGGACTCAAGTCCGGCCTGCCGGTTTCCCTGAATCCCTTCATAAATGTTACTTTGCTTACACTCCAACAGCACGTCAAGTATTAAAAACCATTTGTCTCCATTCACTCCAACCAAACACGCTCACGCATGCCCGCTGGAAGTCCAAGCCCCTCGCACACAAAACCTCCTTTACCCCCTCCCTCCAACCTTTCTTAGGCCGACCCCTACCCCGCCTTCCTTCCGCTACAGATTATAAATCACCCATAATAAAATGGTGATATTCTTGCTGGAGCTGGGCCAGGAGAGCATGTAGGCCAGGATGAATTACAACAACTGGAAATGCTTAATGTGATTCATAAAGTAAGGCAGCTGAAACTGTCAAGTTTACAAAATTACTAGCAAACAGTGTCAACATGGCTTCAAATTTTGTCAAGGCTAGGAGAAACCAGAACCAGTATGGTATTAGGGGAAGTATACAAACAGTCGATATCTGGCCAGACCTCAGACACCTGTTGCACAGCAATATAGGGGTAGAACAGGCTGCCTGATCACGTCAGGGCAAGTCGTGATATAAACCAGTTTAGGAAGAGAACCAGAAAGTACTTAATAAAATGTAGCTATATTATTATTATTATAATCAAGGGGGAAGCGCTAAACCTGGAGGATTATACAGCGCCTGGGGGGGGGATGTGGAAGGCATTCAGGCTTAATTCGGGGAACTGGAGCACAGATCCAATTCCCTAAATCAAGAGCCCCTCACCAACATCAAAGAACCTTCCTTGAGGGGAAATGTAGCTATAGAAAATTAGAATATTAATTGTATAGTTAATATTAGTGTAACAGTTACGTATTAAGTAACAGATTTACTCGGTTTATACATTTTTATTGTCAGTGATTTTAACTGATGTTTACTGTATTGAATAGTTAGGAATTAGAAAGAAATCCCGATAGAAATAAGTCTTATTTCCCATGTTATATATATATAAAAGATGGTTAGTTAACAGAGTTTAAAGCCTATCGGCTACACTAGGGTTATTAATGGCTGCATTAGCGAACAGGAATATTTCAGTCCCCAAAATAGAGATTAAAGTGAATTCTCAGTATATACAAAAGTTTAGAACCCGCATATCACTTTTGTGTTAATAAATGAGGACTATATGTGTGGATATAATGTGTGGGAGGACTGATGGCAGACAAGAAGCCTCCTTAATAAGTCTCTCTCGTCAGACTAAGATTTGTCTGGGCAGTGTCTTCCAGAGTAGCCATATGCAGTGAGATGGTAAACAACTGCAGACAACTTGAGTGAAATAAACACGAATGCCTTCACTTGGGACACATTTACTGAAGACGTTTCGCTCCCTGTTAATCCCTTTATATATACCAATACATGTATCTGCAGTGTTCAAGGACCGAAGCGCTGAGTGAATGCCTTCTTGTCCATTTCGCTCAAGACTATATATAAATCAACTCCCTCCCTTCCCCGGTCCACACCTCCACTGCTCTCCTCCCCCCCCACTCCCCCCACCAAATCTAATTCCCCAGTCAACATTCACATAAACTTCCACATCATTTCCTGCCCACGTCAACTAACAAATTACCCAATCTCCTCCACCTCACATACCCTCACATTAACTCACCCCTTAACTTCTCCCCAAACCAGCTATTGTCAATGTCTACTACACTAATCCCTGTTTAAGTTAGACATGCGTCACTCCATCAGACCTCTCATTAGCCCCAACACTAACTGCACCTAACGTCAACCTCTCACCATCGTAAATATTCTTATGCTCCGGTTTTTGTAAGTTGTCCATAGTTTTATAATCACCTCTTGGTCTCTTGCTATATTTTTATATTGTTCATCTTCTCCCCATCCCTCTCATTCTTCCTCCTTCCCCTGTTACGAATCTGAAACTCGTCACACCAGCGGGTGATCGTGGATCGGTTGGTAGCGTCCTCAGGTCACACACTTAGGGGTCTGCGATCGATCCCCAGCACGATTGGAGACGTTGGGCATGTTTCCTTACACTTGCTGTCCCTGTTCACCTAGCAGTAAGTAGGTACCTGGGATGTTAGTCGACTGGAGTGGGTCGCATTCTGGGGACAAGATTAACCTAAGTTGTTCGAAATGCTCTACATTACCATCGGCTTTCTTTACAGTATGTCAGCTATGGTCTCTATCAGTTGCATAATGTACTTGTTGGAGAGAGACTGCAACACATCTACTGGGAGAAGAGAGACTGCAACACATCTACTGGGAGAAGAGAGACTGCAACACATCTACTGAGAGAAGAGAGACTGCAACACATCTACTGAGAGAAGAGAGACTGCAACACATCTACTGAGAGAAGAGAGACTGCAACACATCTACTGAGAGAAGAGAGACTGCAACACATCTCCTGAAAGAAGAGAGACTGCAACTCGGTTCTGTTTTCTCTCAATTCGTATTCTTTCTCCTCTTCTCGTCACTCTTATTTTCACTCTCACGACTCTTTGTTTTGTTTAGTTATGTCGCCTGAGCGACTAGTTATGTACCAGCAGCTCATCCTGTGAGTAGTAGAGCAAAACAGCAGAATTACGTAGGTCACAATGGGTCTTTATCAGACCCCGTTGAATATTGTTACATCACTGGAAAATAATATTAGTAATTACTTCATAAGATAAGATAAGATAAGATAAGATTTCGTTCGGATTTTTAACCCCGGAGGGTTAGCCACCCAGGATAACCCAAGAAAGTCAGTGCGTCATCGAGGACTGTCTAACTTATTTCCATTGGGGTCCTTAATCTTGTCCCCCAGGATGCGACCCACACCAGTCGACTAACACCCAGGTACCTATTTGCTGCTAGGTGAACAGGACAACAGGTGTAAGGAAACGTGTCGAAATGTTTCCACCCGCCGGGAATCGAACCCGGGCCCTCCGTGTGTGAAGCGGGAGCTTTAGCCACCAGTATGGAATTGTATGGATTGTATGGAATACAATCCCCTCAAAAAAATTATACATTGTTTCCACTGAAAAATATGGGTCATAATTAGTTATAAGCCCCTCGGTAAAATCAGCTCATTCATATAGTCGATACAAAACGTTGATTCAAGATTTCAGATATCATGTCATTAGCAATGACAGGAGGCTTGTGTGAGAGGGCATCCACAGAAGCTTAATTGTAATCTCTTTCTTGCATGCTGCATTTAGGTCTCAGGTTTGTAGATGAATGGTTCAGAGAACCGACAAGTTCCTCATCAGGTCTCAGGTTATTTAGAGCCAGTAATGAGGAAAGGGAGTCATTTGCAATTAAACTGTCTGAGGTCGTATTTTCCACAACCTTGAGAGTAATAAGTATGACAAACAATTCAGTTTGTAAGGTTCTTTTCTTTTATTCACTTTTATTCTTACTCTCACTCCTCGTTTCTCATCATGTTCTTATTCTTTACTCTCTATTCTTCACTCTTATTTTGACTTTCACTCCTCTCTTATTCATAGTCCTGGAGATTTCTTCATCTCTTCCATTTCGCCTTCTTCCCCACAACACCTCAATGTCTGCTCTAACTTGTAACTCACTACGATCATATTGATCAGCACCAAAACTTGCATCATAAACCCTGCTTAGATCATCATCCCATGGACTAGAGTCTACTCAGCCACTGATTAAGCACCAGCCATCGTCCTCCTATCATCCCAGCCTCTGCATGATTATCACATTAAATCATTCTTGAAGTGGAGGTAGTATCGTTGAAGCACTCAGTGAGTGGCTGGCGGCATGAAGTTGCCTCTGGTGTTGACCACCTGAGTGTCGTTCTCTGCCCATCCAATATACACGATGGGCCTCTCTCCCAGCAGTATTCCATCACCAGTACGTCAGTGGATAATTTGAGGAGAATTTTGTAATACTTTCACTTTTTCTGGGGGACTTTTCATTTTTTTTTTTAGAAGATTTCGTTTTTTTTTCCATCGAAATTAAGATATATTCTCTTTGTAAAAGGTTTTAATTTAAATACTCGTCTTTATTATCCAGAGTCCTTCCTATCCTGGGTCCTTCCTATCCTTGGGTCCTTCCTATTTTTGGGTCCTTCCTATCCTGGAGCCTTCCTATCCCTCTGGCCTTCCTATCTCTGTGTTGAATATAGAAAAGATAAAGTGGTTATGAGTTGTTAACAATAGGTATAAAGTCAGGATATATTTCCAGAATGGTTAATAAAATGCCACTGTTAATAAAATACTTTGATATTTCTTAAGCATTTGTGAGTGAATTGTGTTTGAATTCATGAGCCTTTCCGCATTTCTGCACATAATGACGCAGGATTTGACGATTAAATAGTTCATCTGGCAAACTTTACTTTAGGTTGTGTGCCATTCCCACGAGCCTCCCTGGAACAGGGAAGATGGCAGACCAGAGGCCTAGCTTCTCCCTACGAGCCCCGTGAGGGTGGGGAATGGAGCTAGGCCTGGGGACAGTTGGTCCCAGAAGATGAGGTACCTGTACCTCCTCCCATGGCAGACATAGGTCTCAGACACTCCCAAGACAGGGAGCCAAGGCCGGGCCACCATCTGGAATAGACCCGGGCCGGGAGAGTACCGGCGAATCAAGATGATGTTCATCAACTACAGGTGACGAAAAGTTCCAGCCGTGGGTCATCAGATGACTAAGATCCGCGTCAGGAAACACTTGTCCTGTTTCCTGACAAACCTTACCTAACCTAACCTGCATTCGCTAAGCTCGGGTCATCTATATGATTAAGACGCACGTCAGGAAGCGCTTGTTGTCTCCTGACGAATATTACGACGAACATCAGTGGAAGGAAGCTGACGTGCTTCTAATATATGATTGTCTGGTTTGACCTCAAGTCACCCAATTTTGCCGAAATATTAGAAGGCTGAGGAATATGATACGCCTTCCAGAGGCAAAGATTAAATACATAAATGACAACTCGAAGAATTAATACAAAAACCCTTGAGAGAGTCTTCATGACCACTGAGGGTGAAGCAGAGCAAGTATTTTTTGATAAAGTTCTTATTGAACCTAACGATGTATTAATAAGGCTTTCTCTTTGGCTCTGTATTGCTAATATTTATCGGTACTCTGCTCTCCAGTCATCCACCTGGGTGTAAAATGAAGTACTGGTCATTACTGATATTGAGCTGATAGAAGCCCATTTAAAAAAAAATGGTAAAAGACTACTTATCCATGGATTGCTATCGTGATGTAAAGTTAGATATTATGCACTCCCTAAAAGCACTGGAATTAGCGAGATAATACAAGCACTAAGGACCCCCTGGGAAATAAGAACACTGCTTGGCTTTCTTGGGTTATTAACCCTCCGGGGGTACACTTTCTACACAGAAATAATTTAAAAATTTTCTTTTGCAAAGGATATATGTATGTATTAGAATGCAAAATATGAAATACGAGACTCAGACGATTTTTTTAAGGAAGGGCTTAAGTGAAAGGGTTACAGTGAATGTAAATGAGAGGAGAGAGGAAGGCTAATGAACAAATATTCACAACACTTATCAGTCTGTCTCTATTTACACTGAGAACCTTAGTGGAAATAAATTACATTGTTATGATCTAATGGTTGAAATTATAATCATATTCTTCAAAGGGGTGGACGGATAAGCCAGCAGAAGACTTCAGGCAGATGACCAATAGCTCCAGCTCCAGGTCATCATGTGACTAAGACCCGAGTCAGTAAACGCTTGTCCTGTTTCCTGACAAATCTTACATAACCTAACCTAACCTGTTTTGAGATTGCACCAGGTTACATCTATATAATTTGCTACCAGTGTAAGCCTAAACAATGATACATTTATTGCTGCTTTATAACTATAGCAATGTTGAATTCAAGGGCAAATTAAACTAATTTATGTGTCCGGAATTTGTTCCACAGATCCAAAAACGTAATATACACTCCAGTACAGTGTATTCTGAAAGTGAAGAATTAATCATGTATATTCTGAAATCATTCAGCCAGTTTGAAACTAATCAAGAAATCCCAATCAATCTAAAATATTAATACACACTTAATACAAAAATTTTGGTTACCTCTGTGTAATAATATAAAATAATGAAAAATTAAAAATTACCACTCCATAACCTATGTTTAATTTTAAGTAATCTGTAACTATTAATATTAGTCTGCCCAAAATACTCAGGCACATTAGTGGCTTTCATTGTCCTTAACAATATTTTATTACATGTAAATCACACATTGTGTACTACTGCACAGAAATAAAAATTTGAATTCGAAGCAGTCGACTAACTCCTGTTAGAAGGAGCAGCAGATGTTAGAGGACTTGCCCGCACGTTTCTGCGTGCCCAAGATTCTATCCGGGTCCTTTGTTTGTGAGTCGTATTACAGAGGTATCACCACTATACTACGAGGTAGTACAGTGGTGGTACGAGGTAGTACAGTGGTAGTATGAGGTAGTGTAGTGGTATCACCACTGTACTACGAGGTAGTACAGTGGTGGTACGAGGTAGTACAGTGGTAGTACGAGGTAGTGTAGTGGTATCACCACTGTACTACGAGGTAGTACAGTGGTGGTACGAGGTAGTGTAGTGGTATCACCACTGTACTACGAGGTAGTACAGTGGTGGTACGAGGTAGTACAGTGGTAGTAAGAGGTAGTGTAATGGTATCACCACTGTACTACGAGGTAGTACAGTGGTGGTACGAGGTAGTACAGTGGTAGTACGAGGTAGTGTAGTGGTATCACCACTGTACTACGAGGTAGTACAGTGGTGGTACGAGGTAGTACAGTGGTAGTACGAGGTAGTGTAGTGGTATCACCACTGTACTACGAGGTAGTACAGTGGTGGTACGAGGTAGTACAGTGGTAGTACGAGGTAGTGTAGTGGTATCACCACTGTACTACGAGGTAGTACAGTGGTGGTACGAGGTAGTACAGTGGTAGTACGAGGTAGTGTAGTGGTATCAACACTGTACTACGAGGTAGTACAGTGGTGGTACGAGGTAGTACAGTGGTAGTACGAGGTAGTGTAGTGGTATCACCACTGTACTACGAGGTAGTACAGTGGTGGTACGAGGTAGTACAGTGGTAATACGAGGTAGTGTAATGGTATCACCACTGTACTACGAGGTAGTACAGTGGTGGTACGAGGTAGTACAGTGGTAGTATGAGGAAGTGTAGTGGCATCACCACTGTACTGAGGTAGTACAGTGGTGGTACGAGGTAGTACAGTGGTGGTACGAGGTAGTACACTGGTGGTACGAGGTAGTACAGTGGTGGTACGAGGTAGTACACTGGTGGTACGAGGTAGTACAGTGGTGGTACGAGGTAGTACAGTGGTGGTACGAGGTAGTACAGTGGTGGTACGAGGTAGTACAGTGGTGGTACGAGGTAGTACAGTGGTGGTACGAGGTAGTACACTGGTGGTACGAGGTAGTACAGTGGTGGTACGAGGTAGTACACTGGTGGTACGAGGTAGTACACTGGTGGTACGAGGTAGTACAGTGGTGGTACGAGGTAGTACACTGGTGGTACGAGGTAGTACAGTGGTGGTACGAGGTAGTACAGTGGTAGTATGAAGAAGTGTAGTGGCATCACCACTGTACTATGAGATAGTACAGTGGTGGTACGAGATAGTACACTGGTGGTACGAGGTAGTACAGTGGTGGTACGAGGTAGTACACTGGTGGTACGAGGTAGTACACTGGTGGTACGAGGTAGTACACTGGTGGTACGAGGTAGTACAGTGGTAGTATGAGGTAGTGTAGTGGTATCACCACTGTACTACGAGGTAGTACAGTGGTGGTACGAGGTAGTACAGTGGTAGTACGAGGTAGTGTAGTGGTATCACCACTGTACTACGAGGTAGTACAGTGGTGGTACGAGGTAGTGTAGTGGTATCACCACTGTACTACGAGGTAGTACAGTGGTGGTACGAGGTAGTACAGTGGTAGTAAGAGGTAGTGTAATGGTATCACCACTGTACTACGAGGTAGTACAGTGGTGGTACGAGGTAGTACAGTGGTAGTACGAGGTAGTGTAGTGGTATCACCACTGTACTACGAGGTAGTACAGTGGTGGTACGAGGTAGTACAGTGGTAGTACGAGGTAGTGTAGTGGTATCACCACTGTACTACGAGGTAGTACAGTGGTGGTACGAGGTAGTACAGTGGTAGTACGAGGTAGTGTAGTGGTATCACCACTGTACTACGAGGTAGTACAGTGGTGGTACGAGGTAGTACAGTGGTAGTACGAGGTAGTGTAGTGGTATCACCACTGTACTACGAGGTAGTACAGTGGTGGTACGAGGTAGTACAGTGGTAGTACGAGGTAGTGTAGTGGTATCAACACTGTACTACGAGGTAGTACAGTGGTGGTACGAGGTAGTACAGTGGTAGTACGAGGTAGTGTAGTGGTATCACCACTGTACTACGAGGTAGTACAGTGGTGGTACGAGGTAGTACAGTGGTAATACGAGGTAGTGTAATGGTATCACCACTGTACTACGAGGTAGTACAGTGGTGGTACGAGGTAGTACAGTGGTAGTATGAGGAAGTGTAGTGGCATCACCACTGTACTGAGGTAGTACAGTGGTTGTACGAGGTAGTACAGTGGTGGTACGAGGTAGTACACTGGTGGTACGAGGTAGTACAGTGGTGGTACGAGGTAGTACACTGGTGGTACGAGGTAGTACAGTGGTGGTACGAGGTAGTACAGTGGTGGTACGAGGTAGTACAGTGGTGGTACGAGGTAGTACAGTGGTGGTACGAGGTAGTACAGTGGTGGTACGAGGTAGTACACTGGTGGTACGAGGTAGTACAGTGGTGGTACGAGGTAGTACACTGGTGGTACGAGGTAGTACACTGGTGGTACGAGGTAGTACAGTGGTGGTACGAGGTAGTACACTGGTGGTACGAGGTAGTACAGTGGTGGTACGAGGTAGTACAGTGGTAGTATGAAGAAGTGTAGTGGCATCACCACTGTACTATGAGATAGTACAGTGGTGGTACGAGATAGTACACTGGTGGTACGAGGTAGTACAGTGGTGGTACGAGGTAGTACACTGGTGGTACGAGGTAGTACACTGGTGGTACGAGGTAGTACACTGGTGGTACGAGGTAGTACACTGGTGGTACGAGGTAGTACACTGGTGGTACGAGGTAGTACACTGGTGGTACGAGGTAGTACAGTGGTGGTACGAGGTAGTACACTGGTGGTACGAGGTAGTACAGTGGTGGTACGAGGTAGTACACTGGTGGTACGAGGTAGTACACTGGTGGTACGAGGTAGTACACTGGTGGTACGAGGTAGTACACTGGTGGTACGAGGTAGTACACTGGTGGTACGAGGTAGTACAGTGGTGGTACGAGGTAGTACACTGGTGGTACGAGGTAGTACAGTGGTGGTACGAGGTAGTACAGTGGTGGTACGAGGTAGTACACTGGTGGTACGAGGTAGTACACTGGTGGTACGAGGTAGTACACTGGTGGTACGAGGTAGTACACTGGTGGTACGAGGTAGTACACTGGTGGTACGAGGTAGTACACTGGTGGTACGAGGTAGTACACTGGTGGTACGAGGTAGTACACTGGTGGTACGAGGTAGTACACTGGTGGTACGAGGTAGTACACTGGTGGTACGAGGTAGTACACTGGTGGTACGAGGTAGTACACTGGTGGTACGAGGTAGTACACTGGTGGTACGAGGTAGTACACTGGTGGTACGAGGTAGTACACTGGTGGTACGAGGTAGTACACTGGTGGTACGAGATAGTACACTGGTGGTACGAGGTAGTACACTGGTGGTACGAGGTAGTACACTGGTGGTACGAGGTAGTACACTGGTGGTACGAGGTAGTACACTGGTGGTACGAGGTAGTACACTGGTGGTACGAGGTAGTACACTGGTGGTACGAGGTAGTACACTGGTGGTACGAGGTAGTACACTGGTGGTACGAGATAGTACACTGGTGGTACGAGGTAGTACACTGGTGGTACGAGATAGTACACTGGTGGTACGAGGTAGTACACTGGTGGTACGAGATAGTACACTGGTGGTACGAGGTAGTACACTGGTGGTACGAGGTAGTACACTGGTGGTACGAGGTAGTACACTGGTGGTACGAGGTAGTACACTGGTGGTACGAGGTAGTACACTGGTGGTACGAGGTAGTACACTGGTGGTACGAGATAGTACACTGGTGGTACGAGGTAGTACACTGGTGGTACGAGGTAGTACACTGGTGGTACGAGGTAGTACACTGGTGGTACGAGATAGTACACTGGTGGTACGAGGTAGTACACTGGTGGTACGAGGTAGTACACTGGTGGTACGAGGTAGTACACTGGTGGTACGAGGTAGTACACTGGTGGTACGAGGTAGTACACTGGTGGTACGAGGTAGTACACTGGTGGTACGAGGTAGTACACTGGTGGTACGAGGTAGTACACTGGTGGTACGAGATAGTACACTGGTGGTACGAGGTAGTACACTGGTGGTACGAGGTAGTACACTGGTGGTACGAGGTAGTACACTGGTGGTACGAGGTAGTACACTGGTGGTACGAGATAGTACACTGGTGGTACGAGGTAGTACACTGGTGGTACGAGGTAGTACACTGGTGGTACGAGGTAGTACACTGGTGGTACGAGATAGTACACTGGTGGTACGAGGTAGTACACTGGTGGTACGAGGTAGTACACTGGTGGTACGAGGTAGTACACTGGTGGTACGAGGTAGTACACTGGTGGTACGAGATAGTACACTGGTGGTACGAGGTAGTACACTGGTGGTACGAGGTAGTACACTGGTGGTACGAGGTAGTACACTGGTGGTACGAGGTAGTACACTGGTGGTACGAGGTAGTACACTGGTGGTACGAGGTAGTACACTGGTGGTACGAGGTAGTACACTGGTGGTACGAGATAGTACACTGGTGGTACGAGGTAGTACACTGGTGGTACGAGGTAGTACACTGGTGGTACGAGGTAGTACACTGGTGAGCTTCTATATTACAATATTAAATTAAAGAGTAGACAGACAGATGAGTTGTGTGTCTCATTCAATAGACAAAAGTGAGCAACAATTTTAGCATGCTTTTTTTTCCACTAGATTTGCAAAACAGTGAAGGAACAAATTGGGGAAAAGTAATGGCAAGGCCATATTATATACTGCGTTGCCCTGTAAGAAACGTTTTCTTTAGTTACAGTGCTAATGCCAAAAATACAGTTTTCTTTATTAATTTAATTAACGAAAACTACTCACGACAGCGGAACCTGAATAATAAATAACAACGCACATATAATATCTTTATTTCTACAAGTACATGTACAGTGTACGTATACAGGTCTAGCTGACATCAGTGGCATACTACTATATAGAAAGCTACTTGTTATGCTGAGCATTTCCCGCAGATTAGGTCAGTTTTGTCCCAGGATGCGACCCACACCAGTCCACTAACACTCAGGTAAGTAAGTAAGTTTATTCAGGTATACACAAATACAGTTACATAGAATTATCATACATAGCAGCATATGTGTAGAGAACCTAGGATAACCCAAAAAAGTCAGACAGAGTGACTTATTTCCATTGGGGTCCTTTTACCTTATTATTATAATATAAAGGTTATAATATTTTCTTATTATTCTACAATGAAGATAACATCTTATTATCATACTAAAAAGACTATCTACTACACGAGGGTCATTAAGACTATCTACAATACGAGGGTCATTACTAGGAATAAGGTAAAATTTACACGTACACGTACCTATTTTATACTGATGGGTGAACAGGGACAGCAGGTGTTTTATGAAAACACGTCCTAATGTTATCCAGCCGTATCAGGAATCTAACCCCAGACCTCAGTGTGTGAGCTGAGTGCGCTAGCGATCGAACTACGGGACACCCAGTTTGGAACCCACACCTAATCAAGCACGCCAAGAAATTAGAGAATGTGCAAAGGTTTGCAACGAGACTGGTCCTGGAGCTAAGGGGTATGTCCTATAAGGAGAGGTTAAGGGAAGTCGACCTGACAGCACTGGAGGACAGGAGGGACATGATAACGACATATAAAATACTGGAGGTATTGAAGGTGGACAGAGACAGGATGTTCCAGATATAGGACACAGGGATGTTATGAAGTATTTCTTCAGTCACAGAGTTGTCAGGAAGTGGAATATTCTTGACAGTGATGTTCCCATCTTGTTCCTCATCCTCATATCCGACATAGACAAGGATGTCAGCCACAGCACCGTGTCTTCCTTTGCAGATGACACCCGAATCTGCATGACAGTGTCTTCCATTGCAGACACTGCAAGGCTCCAGGCGGACATCAACCAAATCTTTCAGTGGGCTGCAGAAAACAATATGAAGTTCAACGATGAGAAATTTCAATTACTCAGATATGGTAAACACGAGGAAATTAAATCTTCATCAGAGTACAAAACAAATTCTGGCCACAAAATAGAGCGAAACACCAACGTCAAAGACCTGGGAGTGATCATGTCGGAGGATCTCACCTTCAAGGACCATAACATTGTATCAATCGCATCTGCTAGAAAAATGACAGGATGGATAATGAGAACCTTCAAAACTAGGGAGGCCAAGCCCATGATGACACTCTTCAAGTCACTTGTTCTATCTAGGCTGGAATATTGCTACACACTAACAGCACCTTTCAAGGCAGGTGAAATTGCTGACCTAGAAAATGTACAGAGAACCTTCACGGCGCGCATAACGGAGATAAAACACCTCAATTACTGGGAGCGCTTGAGGTTCCTAAAACTGTATTCCCTGGAACGCAGGCGGGAGAGATACATGATTATATACACCTGGAAAATCCTAGAGGGACTAGTACCGAACTTGCACACGAAAATCACTCACTACGAAAGCAAAAGACTTGGCAGACGATGCAACATCCCCCCAATGAAAAGCAGGGGTGTCACTAGCACGTTAAGAGACCATACAATAAGTGTCAGGGGCCCGAGACTGTTCAACTGCCTCCCAGCATACATAAGGGGGATTACCAACAGACCCCTGGCAGTCTTCAAGCTGGCACTGGACAAGCACCTAAAGTCGGTTCCTGACCAGCTGGGCTGTGGCTCGTACGTTGGTTTGCGTGCAGCCAGCAGCAACAGCCTGGTTGATCAGGCTCTGATACACCAGGAGGCCTGGTCACAGACAGGGCCGCGGGGGCCTTGACCCCCGGAACTCTCTCCAGGTAAACTCCAGTGGAGGCAGGATCCATACATAGCTTTAAGAAGAGGTATGATAAAGCTCATGGAGCAGGAAGAGTGACCTAGTAGCGACCAGTGAAGAGGCGGGATCAGGAGCTGTGACTCAACCCCTGTAACCACAATTAGGTCATTACACACACACACACAAGTTACAATTACGTAAGTACAGTTATCATACATAGTTTAACATACGTGTAAATTATCCACGAGGATAACACAAAAAAGTCAGATTAAGTGACTTATTTCCGTGAGAGTCTGTCTCTGTAACTATGTTAGGTGAATAACTCTGGCGAATAAATGCAAACAAGCTTCGGAAATCTCTACCAAGTCATTCCGTGGCCTGGTAGGCAACGCTTTATCTTCGTGCGTTGAGTGTCCGTGGTTCGATTCCCGGCAAGGGTGAAAACATTGGGCGTGTTTTCTTACACCTATTGTCCCTGTTCACCTAGCGAGTACGTACCCGAGTGTTAGTGGACTGGTGTGGGTCGCATCCCAGGGGACAAGCAAATAAAGCAGACAGTCCTCGTTGACGCATTGACTCGGGTTATTCTGGGTGGCTAACTCTCCGGGGTTAAAAATTCTAACAAACTCATCTTAACATATGTGTTAGGACCATCTTGGAGTACGCAGCACCAGCATGGAACCCACACCTGAGGGAGTATGTAAAAAAAAAATTAGGAGAAAGTGTAGAGGTATGCAACAAAGCTTCTTGCTTGAGTTAAGAAGTGTGTGCTATGACGAGGCTAAAGCCTAAAGGAATTGAATCTAACGATATTAGAGGACAGCTGAATCAGGGGAGAAATGATAACAACGTAGGAAATACTCAGGGAACTGATAAAATACACAGACAGGCTGTATGAGAGGAGAGAAACAGGAACCCGGAGACACAGCTGGAAGTTCAAGACAGAGATAAGCCATGGGGATAGCAGGAAGTATTTGTTTAGTCTTACTGCGGTGTTATTTGTGATAAGATAAGATTTGTTCGGATTTTTAACCCAGATACCTCAAGACACTAAGAAAATATAAGTAAATAAAGATAAGCAATGTGACCTACATCGTGTAACTGTTCTCTGTTCCCGTCCACGAAGAACAGATGTGAGGTATGCAGCTTTGTAGCATTATAATTGACTGGCCACTTATAGGGCAAAAAAAAAAAAAGAAGAAAAAAAAAAAGGCAGCCGGTTCTTATATTTGTATTTGGCGGGTAGTGGCGAGCGATGCGCGGTGGCTCACCAGCTGCTCTCCTACGTTGGTGTCACATCACTAGCTTGTAAAATATAAATATTGATTTTTAACTTCTTCGTTGTATGATTTGAATTAAGGTGAGTGAGTAGTCTCGTCAAATATTTGTCAAGTTCTATAATTATAGTTTTAAAAAATTATCTTTTCAGGGACATTGAACATAATTTCGTGAAGAAATATTGCATTTTGGAGGTTGTTTTTTGTTTTGAGGGTGCTTTACCTTTAAAGCAGGTAAAGTATTTAGAATAAAGTTATATAGCTTTATGTGAAGGGAAAATAGCAGCTAATTAAGGTAATATACGCCAGGAATGTGAGATGTGGCAGCGCTGAAAAATCGCCACGCCTGGTCTTGTCTCATTTGCTGGAGCTTGAAGGTGCTTTTATCGGTAACTCCTTCAAAACCCCATTTCATTTCGTTTCAAAACACAACTTAACGCATGCCATATAACCAAAAACAAAATAATTAAACCAAGTTACCCAGCCACAAATCTGCCAATACACCAAGAAATACGTGTACGTGTCCAGGGGGGGTTTTAACACAGAGATAAAGATAAAAAGAGAAATGTTATGAAGGCGGGTTAAGGTAGAGTGAACGATAGTTAGCGTAGTGTGGTGGTTGTGGAGGCCTGGTTGGACCAATGCGGAGCGGCGGAGGGAGGCTCGGCGTTCATTGGTGTCGCACTACCAATCATCGGAAACTGCTCCCTAATACCCAATGTAAGTCCACAAATTATACTCTATTGCTTCTTCCCGCTCACGTTTGATTGGGATTCGACATCGGGTGAGAGTGAAGGGCAGTGAGATAAGCTGAGGGTCAGCGTGAGGGCAGATGTGGCCGCCTCAGCAGCATTTACCCAACAAAGACAAGGAAGCCATGTTGATATGTAAGTTAGAGGTGAAGGAGCTTCCTGTCTTCACACCTCCTTCACCTCTCCATCTTAACCAAAAAAGAAATATGGGTACTGCAGTCTCTTTAATCATCTTTTTATTACGTGTACTTCTTGACGTCTTAAGACCTTGGAGACGGGGGGGGGGGACATTTGGAAACTTTCAATGTTTGTATTGCAAGTTACTTGAGGTCTAAGTTACGAGTGAAAATTATCGAGATTTTTTTTTTATCTACCTTTTACTTGCTCACCTCGTATGTATATATTTTGAAGGTCAGTGTTGTCTTCTAGTCATGTCCAGGCTTTGGTTTTCTTTCCTGGTTTTATCTCTATATGAGAGATAAGGAAAATCTACCAATATTTTAAAACCAGTGGTATAAATTTTTATAATGGTAGCGAGGACACTGAAATTGTAACAGTTTATAACAATGGGATATTGTATAGATTTGCCAAGGGCCCCAGTGGAAATAAGTTACTTTGACTTTTTTGGGTTATCCTAGGTAATCCACACATGCTACTATGTATGATAATTTATACAACTATTTATGTGTACCTGTACATCAGTAAACTTAACCGCAGAATAATTTAGTATGAGCTGATTCCACTGTGGTCTTTGTTAACTTGTATACATTTAGGAACATAGGTATACCATCATGCTGCTTTATATTCAATATGCCATAATATATATCCAACATGCTGTTCTGTATTCAACATGTCATCATGTGTGTGTTCAATGCCATTTTATATTGAGCATGCTACCTCATTATACCATATTTTATTTGATATTACCCTCCTATTTGATGTGTAGTTTTGCATTCCACTGTGTTAATTCTTTATGGGTGTGAGTTGGACCTCTCTAGCATAGGCAGATAGGACTAATGTAGTGTTCATTTTTGTGTTCATGACCTTAATACTGGATATGTTTGGTCTTGGGACCAAAACATGACCAAGGTCCCACTTGCGTCCTTCCATTCACATTGTCAGGATCGATATACTGTACCTTCTTCCTGTAATCTTTATATAAATACAACTACAGTACTGTGAGCAGGGTAAGATTTAGTGAAGGGATTCAGGGAAACTGGTTATTTTTATATAGCCGGACTTGAGTCCTGGAAATGGGAAGTACAATGCCAGCACTCTAAAGGAGGGGTTTGGGATATTGGCAGTTTGGAGGGACATGTGTATCTTTATATGTATATGCTTCTAAACTGTTGTATTTTGGGCACCTCTGCAAAAACAGTGATTATGTGTGAGTGAGGTGA